>NW_015116447.1:16712-24399 GCF_001443285.1 Poecilia latipinna | reverse complement strand
GAAAAAATGCAGAACGCTCCTTCTCCAAAAAATGGAAAAAATGTTTTTAATCGTTGATTTCTCTTATCTTTTTCTCGTTCACAGAACAACTCTCTTAGCTTCTTTGTTCTTTGCTTCTTCTTCGCTCTCTCTGCTTCTTCTGGCGCCAGAGAATGTAGCAATCCGGTTGGCTGGAGCTAGTCACATGGGCTACACATCAATGTGACCCTTCAGAATAAGAGATTTATCTCACACTTGACCGTTTTAGCTGCTGACAAAATAAAACTGTTTTATGCATATTTTTAACCAAATAAAATATCATAACATGAAATACAACACTGATGTCTGTAATTATTACTTTTTATATTTTTAACTGTTTTAATACATGTATTCTCTATTTATTCTCCTATTTATTTATTTATGTCCTATTTATCTATTTTATAGCTATTTTTATGAAAAGGCTTACATTTAGTGAGGATTATGTTAACCTGGGTTACACCTGCATAGAGGCCTGACTGGTGGATTGCTGCAGATATGGTTGTCCTGCTGGAAGGTTGTCCTATCTAACAATTGAGATCAGGACCTTTTGATGGCCATGCCAAAATATCAACTTTGTTCTTTTAAATCACTTTGTAATGTCTTCGACTGTACTTAGGTTTATTCTCCAATTTTAAAGCCAAAAATCCTTGGCAGAACTTTGTTTTGATTAGCATTGCAACTTTGTGGCCAATCGCATGTATTTAAGCTTGTGATTGTGTGTATCTGCAAAGTGCAAAATGCTTTTTTTATGTTTCTTTGGTGTAATAATTTCGTCTTTGCTCCCTTTCTGTCCTTTCAGCCTATTTAGGTACGCAACATTTTCCCGGTGGATAATGACTGTCTTTTTAGATTCAGCAGCAGCTTCACAAGATCTTTGACTTTTGTTCTGAGGTCATCTTACAACATTTCGGACCTAAACACTTTGATTTCTGGAACACAGAACTCATCTATATGATGGTGTATTATTCCCATCATGTCTATACTTGTGTAATTGTTTGAACAGATCGATGAGGCACCTTCAAATTTTTGGAAATTGTTCCTAAGGATGAACCAGACTTGAGGACCATTGTCTTCCTTGGCTGATTTCTTTTGAGTTTTCATCAAGTCAAATCAGATTAACTCACGTGTGGGTTTACCTAGCAAAAATTTCCAAAGCCATGACATCATCATTTGGGCTTTCCCCTCATTATTTGTTTTGCATGTAAACTTTGATTTTGCCAGGAGTCCTGGCATTTTAGCAAATAGCACTAATTTTGGTCATTCTAATTGACCTACAAGATAAGTTTTGTCTGATTTAGCTTTAGACAATGTGAAAAAATTATGGGTGTGGCTTTTTGTTCACTTGTGGTGTATCATATTGGTTCCAAAGCAGATATTCTGATTTTAAAATCTGAATATCTTGATTTTAAGGTCATTCAAAGGGGAAAAAATATATACCCTCCACATTTTCCCCAGTCCAAACCCCATAATTTTCAGATATTCAGATGTTAATCAATATTCTCTTTCTTCCTGGCAGTCCGTTTGTCAGGTAAATATACCGAAAAGAGATTGATGAGCTTTGTTAGATACAGAAGTATACTGTCCATGCAGGCAGTTCGTGGGAGTGGGATATGATGGGAGGGGAGGAGGAACAGAGGGAGGGATCAGAAAGATTCGGAGAAAAAGTTTGAAAGGAACAAGAAAGCTCCAGCAGCCGGCGGTTCGACGGAAAAAGAGCTAGAAAGAGGGAAACGACCCGAACTGTGAGGATTTTTATTGCTGGCCCTCGAGCCACTGGGCGCGCGCCTCCTGCCGTGTGTACGTGATCTCGTGGATTAAATGAGTTTGAACTCACGATGAGGAGTGAGCCCATTCTATTCGCTTGCAGCAGGGGTGAGTAGTCGCCTTTTGAGTCTCTAAATACAGGAAAACGCTTCATTTTCACTTTTCGGTGTCGCTGTCGGCCATTTTTATCTTTTGGGCTGGTTTTACTGCGGCTTCATCCAGTTAGACCGGCTCCTAAGAGAAAGAAAAGTTACTTTTGCAACTGGCCTCGGGGCGGCTACACGCACGCGCTCACGTTAAGAGGGAGTCATATTGGTAAAAGGTGTGCGGGTTCAGCTGGCTGGGGGAGTTTGGGTGGAAGGGGGAGAAACAGCTGGCTCCTCCTTAAGGTCTGGGCCAGAATGATCTCAGTCTGGTTTGGGTAAGATGCCGCAGCTTTGTCTTTCCTGTCTGTCACCTACACAGTAAAGTGTAAAGTGTTGATGCTGTTGCCTTCCACATTAGGTTTCAACATCATAAGTTTCTCATCATATTTCTTCAGTGCTTCACTTTTTATGTGCCCCAGATTTCACTAAAAAAGTTCACAGTGTCATTGCTGAAGCACAACAGAAGCATTAATTTGCCACTCTCACATTTGGTGAAACAAAACAAATATACTTTGATGTATTTATTTGAAAACTTTGTTTTTTATAGTGAATTTTCTCTGTGGTGTTTTAAATTTAAATATAAAAAATATTCTTTACATACATTTAATAGTTATTCCAAAGTGGATTACATAATAAAAATGAAGTTAAAACATGCATGGTTTTCAAAGGGATGGTAAATAAATAGGTCTGAACTTTGACTAGTTCATTCTAACCCATGAATATGCAATGATCCAAGAAATTCAGATTTGTCGTCCTAATGGACAATGAACGTCTGCCCCGGTCTTAATTTTTTACAGCCTCTGTAACAGTTTTTTCTTTTCTCCAAGGATTATATTTAGCTTCATGCATCTTAAACTGGCCTCAATTTTCCTGCTGATTTCATGTCCCGTATGATTCCATTAGTTGTTGACGAGCACTGCTAATTCACCTGATTTGCTTTTGCTGCTCCTCTTTATATCTATGTCTGCCGTATGGTTAGAAAGCTAGGCAAAGAGACATTGGAGTCTGTAAGGGATTTTTTTATAACTTCTTCCTCCATGAAACCTCCTTTTTAATTTGTTTGGAATTTGGGGTTATAGTTTAGGTAGGACTGGACAATAAATCAATAACAAATCAGATTTTTTTGCATAGTCTTCACATTACCAAATGTGATCCCCAGTGTGATCTGTAAGCAAAGGCGCTGTTACATCACATGTAGAGCACATACTCATTGATTGCGGAAGTAAACATGGATGCTAATGGTGGAGCACATCTTGTGATTTTAAAATTGTTGTCCAACAGGAGCCAGCACATTAACAACTTAATCCGCATTATCACCCGCCATGGTTGTTGTTTTTGTTCCTCCTTAAGGAAGAGCCAGCTGTTTCTCCCCCTTCCACACATCAGGATGCAGAATAGTGACGTTTGCCGAGTACCAATGACATTCAGGTTGGATGAATGTGACCTGGCCATACAGACACAGGTCACATTTTAAATTATCAGAAAAGTGTCAGATTTAGGACCAAATATCCAAGTTGCCTGGGTTGCATTCAAAAAAATCTGATCTGTGTTATTCAGACTGTAATAAAAAGGGCACATAAGGGCAAAGAAAAATCAGATTTTAGTTATTTCAGGTTGCATTGTGATTAAAGCCCAACTCAGTCACTCTTTGGTTACCTAGCAACAACCTTGCACAGCAGCAGTTTCAAGTTTTGCCAATGTGCGTCATAAGTGCTTAAAATAAAAAAAAACATCTACAGTTTTCTACAGTGAAAACTGTAGATAAAAAAGGAAATGTCATACCACCAGTTTGCCAGTATTTCAGATATTTAAAACCAAAACTAATCATCAATTATCTACCAACAATTTTTGATATCAATTGATATGAAACACTTGTGTCATAAGTTTTTCAGCCATATCATCCAGCCCTAAGTTCAGGCATTATTTGACCTCCTTAGCTGCTTGTTGTTGCAAAAACAGTTCAGATGGTTCCCACAGTTACACATCATAATTATCCAAAATTAAAAACAATAATTGCTATCAGGATGAAAGAGCTGAATGGAAATGTGCACCCCATTTTCAGATCATTATTTGGAAAGAACGATGAATACAATTATCTTTAGTAGCCTAGCACAGCTCTGTCCCACATTCCAGGTAGGCTATTTGTTCAGCTAGCCCCACTCTGTTCCCAAAAGCTACCAGATCTGACCCCGACATGAAAAGCTGCTCTCTGGTTTTGATTTATCCTGTTTGTGGTTATGACAATAGAAAAAGCTGCAGGGTATTGGGTGGCCCAGGTGGCACTTCTCTTCCTGATGTTTGGTCCAGAACTTACACATCCATTTTGCAGCAGCAGTGTAGAATCCAACCCCAGTGTCCTCTAACAGGAACCTTTCTATGCTCTCCATGGTCTGTGATTTGCAGACAAGCTTCATTTGAAGAAACTCATTGCATGTACAGTCATTGCTGAAGGTTTTAGATGTATTTTGTATTTAAATATTTCACATTTTAAAATTTTTAGTCCCAGCTCAAAGTATGATCTTTGAGTAAAGATCATTCTTTCTCCTAACTTTGGTTGACTCTGAAGCTATGTCAGTTTGTGAACAAAGTCCTGGCTGATGGTGGCTGGATCTCAGTCTCTTACACTGAGGCATGAATGTAGAGACAGTTTAGAGGAAAACCTCTAAACTGTTTCCTCTAAACAGGAACTGTCTTCCTGTTATAAGGAAGTTTCTTCCTTATAACAGGAAGAAACTTCCTGTTATAAGGAAGTTTCTTTCTTATAACAGAACCAGAAACTGGTTGTGAAAGACCATTTGCCACTACCAAATTGAAGTGTGAAGAAACAAATCCAATTCACAGAAAACACAGACGCAGATCCAGGATGACTTTCTATGGTAAAAAAAGTAAAAAATGAATGGCAGTAGTAGATCTTTTAGTGGGTTCATTTAGAAGAGAAACATTGCTCACATATTTACATAGCATTTTGAACTTTCAATAAAAAAGAAAACATTTTTTTTTAAATGCAGCTTAGGAATGGGTGATAGCACTGTTGGCTTTTCAAATCTTTTTACATTCATTGTATTTATCAGAAGTGAATAAACAGGAATTTCTTCACAGATTTCTGAAGTAGTCTGCAAATGGATGAAGTTGTGTGTTGTCCTTATATCTCATAATGCTGAGCTCTTTCTCCATTGAGCATTTTCTGACAATTCTGCAGGAAATGGTTTGGACAGCTCAGTGGCAGCACAAGAATCCTTACAGTCTTAAGTTTTAGAGTCTTAATTCAGATGTCTAGAAATGTATTTCAGACTAGTAATAATTACATTTGTCATATCTTAAATTTTAATTACAGATGTGTGATCCATCAAATGTGAAATCTGGTTGTCACAACCCGCTTGCTGCACAAAGCTGCTTGCACTATTTTGAGCTCTCCCTCTGCCCCTTCCATCCTGCCATACTTTCAGACATGCCCCTGATCATGGCTACTCTTCCTATGAACTCACCTGATTGGTCCTCTGTTCAAGGGGGTTCACTTTCTCTTTTGAAAGATGGTAGTTTCCCTCCATACCTTTCAACAACCACTGCCACTATTCTGCTAATGTTGCATCCCTTGCTGGAACTATTGAAATAATTCAGAGGCTGTATAGTCCCACACGTGTTTCAAATTACATCACTGTCATGGTAGTGGCTGCAATCACCGTGGACAAATAAAAAACAAACCAAAAGCAAAAAATACGTAAACTCCTGTGCAGCAGCCTCTCTGACGTCGCAAGCCAGAAGTCATAAGAAGAGTGTGATGCCAAAATTTAAATGCAAGTTCTACAATTAAACATTTAATATTACTAAAAACTATTCAGTTATGCTCTGTAATATTAAAATTTTACATTTGTGCATTGCACATGTTAGAAAAAAGAATGAATTCCTCGTTGTGATTTGTGAGATGTGACCTGTAAGTCTTTGTTTCTTTTTATGTTTGTAAGTGTGAGCATTTTAATAGTATATGGGGCTTATATGTATATATGTTATCCATAGCTCTTGCCCTGATTGAAAACAAGAAAAGAATTCCAAACACTTTTGTTTTGTGTTTATTTTGTTTATGGACATTTAAAATACAAAACTGAAAAAAATGAAACTATGTCAAGGATTTTTGTTTTGTTTTTTGTGTGTAGAGAAAGAAAAATATACTTTTTGTCATTCATTGTGCTAGAGGGTCAACATCCTATAAGTGTATTGTCCTTGTGTGAACATTTTTAAATAATACAAAAGTAACTAAAAATCCTAGTTGTAGGGATAGTCAGTTGAATCCGATTTTATCCTTCAAAGGCCAGCCATTTGCAGAAACTGTAGTATTGTGTAGGTCTCTAGTATTGGCTTGATGACCTAGAATCTTTCAAAAATTATTGATCAGATAATTTTTTAGTGAGCCTTTCATTTCTCTCACACTGAAGCAGTTCAAAGTTCAGTCAGAGAAACCACTTTCCCCCAGCAGAAGGTTCAACCTCAAAGCAGGAGCTTCTCTACAGTCTCCATCATCCTCTTCTCTACAATTATCTTTTTAAGAGATACCACAAGGAGTGTCATCACTCTGCCCAAGTCTGCCTTTAGCTTACTTGTGAACAAGCCCCTTATCACCTAAGGATTGCCCCTAATATCATCTGAAAGTGTTTGCCAGTGCTGGCGTACCTCTCTACAGTGCTGCTCTGTATCTCCAGCAGCAGCAAACCCTTTCTTCTCCCCCTCTTTACTTCACATCAGGATTTTACATATGCATATTTGTGTTCTGGAAAACATCTGCTCCTATGGCAAACCACCTGCTCTGTTTGATAGGAATCAGTTCCCTCTCTATAATGTTTACTTGGCATGCCCAAGTCCAAAAACTACAAAATGAGAGGCGAAATTAAAGGGGTTGGGGGTGTGTGTAACAAACCTCATAATTACAGTCCTGAGGAAGACGGCAACTGCTACATAGCATGCCTTTCATCATAAACTAATGCTGCAGCATCTCTGATCTGCTCATAACTCTCTCCTTTCACTTTGTGCTCATTGAAGCTCAAACTTTATGAAACATTTCATGTTATAGCGCTTTCACCAGCAAGTCAGATCAAACCTCTCAGTTCAAAGACTCAGGGCTTTCTCTTTCTCCTAACGTTTTGAAGTTCTACTAGCTTTAGTAAGTTTGCATAAAACTCTTAATTATAAATACAAGAAAATACTCGTACATACAAGAAAATGTCATAATTACAAGATCCTGATTTTCTAATTATGAGAATAGATCTTGTAATTACAAGGTCCTGATCATGGATGTTGTTATTGCATAAAATTCATATCACAATATACATTGTGATAGGTGGCGGTAACGATATATATCACAATATATTTCTGTGTTAAACTTACAATAGAAACAAAAAACAAATTGCATCCTAATTGAGAGAAATGTACATACTAGTATGTGCTAAAATCTTTTTAGGTACTTTTTGAGGATGTTATGTGTATGTAATGTTTGGATTTATGGTTTTATTTTCCTGAAAATGAGATTTTTTTTTAAGGGAGATTTGGTAAGTAGCAGCATAATCCCAATGGTGACTACCAAGGGCGAAAGTAGGGGGGTACGGTAGGGTACTGCATACCCCTAAAAGATTTAGCGGGGGTACGCAGTACCTGCAAGAGAGGGGAGCGACTGCCTGCTGTAAAAAGTGCACCCATCAGCCGTGACTGATTAGTTTTTCAAGAACAATCTAAAACACGACTTAATCAGTTAATAACGTTTTTCCCATTTC
>NW_015116447.1:7252-12160 GCF_001443285.1 Poecilia latipinna | reverse complement strand
CCAAGAATTTAAAACTACTTTCACCCCTGGTGACTACAGGGTTAAATCAAAGATAAATAAATACAATAACTGAAAAATACATCTACATAGAAACTAGGGATGCTCCGATCAGGTTTTTTTGCTGTCGATTACGAATCCGATCACCCATGAGGGCCAATCACTGTTAATTTTTTTGCTTCAGGTATAAATGCTATGTGATCTGACAATTGGCAAAGTGGAAAAATTACCAAGCAATAAATTAACCTAATTTAGTCATAAAACATGCAAAATACTTGCAGTTATAATACAGCAAGTACGACAACTGAAAAGCCTGCAATCAGTAAAATAATATTAACAGTAAGATTCTCAACAGCCTAAGTTATATATGAGTCAAATAAATCTTGCAACACTGTTTATATCAAGTAATGTTGAGTAAAAATGGAAACATCCATTCAAAGTCAAATGCAGGTTGCATGAAAATAAACAATACCGAGTTAAATTAAAACTTCCTGAGAGCATGGCCAGCTGATTAATGCTAATGCTGGTTCTGATTGGCTGTTTCTGACTGAGCTGAGTAATTCTGCAGAACACAGAGAGGAGGCAGAGGAGATCGATTATGTTTTCAGAGATTATGTCTTATGTTCAACATAGCAAAAGTATGGAAGTCTTTTCCGCCAGTTTGATAAAAACAAAATAATAATTATCTCGAAATAATGAGATAGTGTCTCAGAATTTCGATATAGTACCACACCACCCAGTGCACGTGTTTCGGCAAAGCTGTCATATTTTTTACACGTTTTTGAAAATGTGCTGTCAGACACACACACTGTCGTGGCCTTCTGGATTCCAAAACCAAAGACCTCACCTCCAACAAAGGCTGAGAGGGGTAACAAGTGGTTTGATTCTTACACGCATACCGACTTGTTTGAAAAACAAAACAAAAAAAACAAAAAAAAGCTTTATTTTTTGTAAAAATATTGACAAAATAATTACTAAAAATCTCTTACAACTTAGTTGAAAACGAAAGTTAACTTAATCTGACATTTCATGTTCAAAAAGTGGTCAAAAAAATCATTTTTATAAAAACCTCCGGTCATGAGACCAGACATTTGCCCAAAAACAATAAATCTCCATCAAGCACCCAGTGTGGTGCTTGATGGAGGGTTTAACAGTTACCAAAGTAGTCTAAGCATATATATACAGGTCCTCCTAAAAAAAATTAGCATATTGTGATAAAGTTCATTATTTTCCATAATGTAATAATAAAAATTAAACTGTCATATATTTTAGATTCATTGCACACCAACTGAAATATTTCAGGTCTTTTATTGTTTTAATACTTTCAATATATATAATCAGTTTTTTTTTTCAGTAACAAGTAATCTAACGCGTTGCTATTTCAAATCCAGTAGTCAGATTACAGTTACTTATCAAAAACACTTTGCGTTACTATTTTCTTTTGTAATCTACTTTTATTTCCTCTGTGCGTCTTGGGGAGTGATCGCCGTTTCTATGCAGCGACAAACAAACAATGGAGGGAAGAGAGAGATGTGCATTTTGTTGTTGGATAAACAGGAACTTTGAGTTTCAATTATTATAAGCGGCTTCAGGCTTTTTTTTCTTTTTCTAAAGTCGCTTGCAGATTTAATGAGTCGTTGGTTGTGGCTTTTGGGCTCGGAAATAAACAGACATACTCCAGAATTTGTCTGACATCCTGTTAGTTTTAGTCAGATTCTAATTGTCCATAATTTCCCGGCTGATCCGTCCTGCTTTGTCTTTAATGTCAAGTTAATATATTTGCTGTGAATGGGTTGCGCTACAACAAACTGCAAACATCGAGATTAATATGAACAGCGCAATAAATGTGAAAACAGCCACGAATGAGCATGTCCATAAAGTTGTGCAACTAAACGCTATTATAATTATTAATATTAAAATAAGTGTCAGAAATCTGTGCAGCCATCCGAGTTGGAGAGCGGCAGGAGGAGCTCTGTGCGCTGCGCTGTGACACCAAACACAGGGCCGTAACACAGAACCTGGAGGCTGGGGCGGTTAGGAGTGAGGTGTAAAATCCTATTTAAAGTTTTCCAGACAATACTGGAACACACAAATTACTAAAGTATACTAAAGTACTGTTGACACCATTAAACAATCTCAATCTCCCCTTCAGTATAATCCAAGGGCGTAGATCCCATCTCATTATTGGGGGGGACCATAAACAGGAAAATTTCTTAAGACCAATATTAGGGGGGGTTGGCAAAGTTACAGTGAAACGAAACGTAAAATGTGGTTTAAAATGTTTTTAACCACATTCAAGCTGCAGGGCCAAAAATGACTAGTAATGCACATCAAACGTGTTTTTCTCAGTAAGCAAACTGTTGAAAAGTAAAACTAAAATTCAAATGTTGCTTAGATATGAGTTTTGTTCAGTCTGACTGATCTAATTTCTGCTACACCTTTACAAAATTTTAATGTTCTAAATAAAAAAAGTTTTAATGACTAACTGCTCTTAATAAAATTCCTCATAAACATTGATTTATTGTAATGGCTCCAAATACAAGTTATGGGCTATTTATATTATAACTTCAGTTACAGCTCTTCATTTGCTTTATTTTTAAGCCTTTTTTAGTTTTGTCATGTCCTGGGTAAATAAGCAGGGTGAATGAGTATCTAGGAAGTATCATAATTTAAACGTAACATTTAAAGCACCAGGGTTTATATAGAAAAATATTCAGATTTTATTTTGTGGTTTTAAAGGCTTTACATTGAAGACGGTGAGAAATAAAGGCAGCTTTCTGTTTGTTCTATCTGTTCTCTCTTCTGTTCTCGGCTCCCACACACAGAGCTGGTCTACTTGCTCAGCCCCTCCCTCCCATTTCAAACTCTTCTAATTAACTAGAACTTAAAGGGTTAAATATGAATGAGATGTTTGACAAAAAAAAGCTTAAGTCTATCAAAGCATTGTAGCAGTTTTGCTAATGGGGCAGCTTATCATGATTCAGCCAAAGTAAGCAATTAACAAACTGCAGTCTGATTTTTATTGTTAATGTGTTTCTTCTTATTGAGCAGTGAAAGTAAATAAAACGTGTCACATGTCTTTTAAGTATTTACTTACTGGAGGGTTTTATGTTTGTGCTGTAGAGCCACAGCTAATAGCTAACAGCTAGCTCCTCATTTCTGTGGCTCTGAGGAGCCTGTGCAGTTCAGCGCTGTTGCTCCTCCTTCAAGTTGGACTGAACCATTGTTCTAACAATGGTAGGGGGACCTAAAAATAATTCTCTTTTTTTCTGATAAATGGCAGATTTATTCCATTCTTTGTTTCTTTTGCCTTTTTATGTTGATATTTAAATGCAAACGTTTCTTCAATGATTTTTTTTTTTGGGGGGGACTTTTCCAGTGGACAGCACCTCTGTAAAGATTATGTACTAAATGGGACAGGAAGTCCTTTCTCTTGGAATTTATAAACTCCCTGTGACATTATGTTTTCTTTTCTGAAACTCTTCCTCCTTGTAACTGAAAGTAGGTTTGCATTGAATTGTGGAATTAATAGTTTGCATACCACTCTTGTTCCCTGTATGTAGTTCAATCTTTCATGGCTGGTCACAACAGTGACCAGCATGACACACATATGCTGGCGGATAAGAAAGTAAGATAAGAAAATCCATCCATTTTCTTATCTCACCAGGAGTACAGGTGCCTGTCTCCAGTGGTTAATGGGCAAGAGGCGGGGTCACCCTGCTCACCCTGCCCATTAAAGGGAAACACACTGACAGGGCAAACAATCAAAGGACAAACCAAAGGAGAATTTAGAGAGAGCATGCAAACTCCATGCTGAAAGACCCCGGGCCGGCATTTGAACACAGGACATTCCTTGCTGCAAGGCAACAGTGCTACAAACTGCATCACTGGAGTTAAGTTATAGTACATGATTTTAAGAGAAACTATACAGTTAAATTAAACGTGGTATTTTCCTGAATATAAAACTATGAAAAGTTTTATATTCAGGCAAATTTCAAAGAACATGTAATTTGATATCTTTTCGGTACAAAGATTTGAAAAAAGTTGTCCTATAGGTATGAAATGGAGTTAGGAAGGGACGACCTACGTCCATGGCAATGAGATGCTGATTCCAACCGCTTCTTTCCACAGGAGTGGATAGGGCATTTTGGCCCTCAAGAGTTTGGAGTTCTGGCTTAGACTTTTTCTTTTCTGTTTATGAAGGCCACTAATGCAAGCAAACTAAGTACAGACCCACACTGATTTACAGGAGCAGCATGGCTTTGTGACAGAGTCTGGACCATGTGATGGTTTGTAATTAGAATTTTTGGAAAGATTTTCCCGAGGGAAAATCCCAGAACTTTACTCAGTGAGCGAAACCAAAGCCATAAACTTGCTGATATTTGATGCTGTGCCCCCTACCCCTCAAACAGATCTCTGTATTCAGACCTCAACCTGAACAGATGCCAAGCACCGAGACTGAACACATCCCAAAATTGTTAAAGGCACTGTTTGGCTCACTGGGATGGCATGTGTGCTATCCAGTCCTAGCAGCTGTATTCTGGGAAGAAGGAACAATGATATCGTCCCTCTAACCTGGTCAGGCATTTCTAAAATAACAGAGCTGCAGCTGCTCAAGTTTCCAGCAAGACCCAGAAATGACCCCACACACACATGCAGACAGTGGTGCTTAAGCCAGAAGAAACAACACCTTTTTCTGCTGAGCTGTAGGAAGTTTGAATACCTGGCAGGGAAACGCTTTTCTTGACTTGCCCAGGTGTTGTAGGCTGTACAGACTAATGCCCTTTCCACCGGCTCTACTTCAACAACCCGGCTCGACTCGGCTCGGCTCTGTTTCGGAGTGACCGGTGTTATGCCCAGAAACGCATGCCTGCCCAAAATTGCATCCCCTCTCGCGGGAGCGCGCATCGC
>NW_015116447.1:0-1624 GCF_001443285.1 Poecilia latipinna | reverse complement strand
AGAGTTATGAAACAGGAAAAGCAGGTTTCCTGAAGAAAGAGGAAGTTTCCAGCCTGCAGTGATTAAAAATAGTTCAGACTGCTCATTTTGAGCATTAAAGGTTTAAAGAATAAAATCTAAACATTTTGAGTAATTGGATAAAACCCAGAGTGAAATACTAGAATTAATAATGATAACTTGTGATTAAGCAAATAATTAATATTGGTTTAACCAGTGGTTGATGTTGGTTTGATTATAAGAATATTTACACTTAAACTTATGGAAGTACTTAAAGGTGAAAGAAGTAACTGTAACTTTGGTGTCAAATATTTAGAATAATGAATTATTATTGGTTTCTTTTCAGAAATGTCTGTAAGAACTCACATTATGATTATAAGAGTAACTAATAAGTAATGGTTATTATAATATAAGTGAATGCTAAATCAGAGAAACTAAAAGGTTATAAATGTGATTTTGACATTGAACTTGAAATGTGGTGAAATGTGTAACTGTAACTAAAGGTCACTGATGTTGTGTTAGAGGTAGATGGTAGGTGAAAAGTCAGGGAGAAGGAGGAACTGATGGGAGAGCGGAGGTGACTAAGGCCTTATTGCTAAACTTAAAACTTACCTAAGAAAAGGTTGGACACAAGAAAACTGTTGAGCAACTTGGGACATTAGAACAGACATCAGGTCATGTCCAAAGATGGATATGAGATTATCGGTCCAAGCAGTCAGCCAATGAAACAGGCATAGCAACAAAGCTAGCCAATGCAAATGCACCATAAGGGTAGATAAACCCTTTATAAGGTGAGTGCAAAAGAGGAATTTTTGGTTGGATCCTTCAGGCAGCTTCGAGCCAAGATTGAGATGGACAAAGAACTCTGCAGCTGAAGAAGGGACCATGTGCAGAGCCGAAGACTGTTCTGCACATGGGGACCAACCCGTTAGCCCCGCAACATGTGGCTTCAAATTGCACTTTTCTCACCAGCTGGGGTCGAGACCCCAAAGACAAAGACAAAGACAAATACCAAGGCAAAGATGAAGATAAAGACAAAGACAAAGAACAAAGGCAAAGAGGAAGAACTGGTGTGTTCCTTCCATGAGACCAGCTCATCTACATCTCCAAGGACCAGAAAGATCGTGAGACGAAGAGAAAGGAGCTACAGAGCTGCAAGACAAGAAGCTGAGGATCGCTACGCGCATGAGGAAGTCACCCTGAGGCCCGAGACCTGCCGCTCTAAGTCAGTACTCTTCCTGTACTGGGAGCCTCCTGCTGCTGCAACACCTTCTTCATCATCAGGCCAGTTCTGGGGTTCAAGATGCCAAACTCCGTCTGTTTCTCTCAAAGTTTCCCTTTTTTAGTTCACAGTGTCAGCATTAGGGAAAGATAGGCTAGATTATTGATTTTACTTATTTGATTACTGTTTTAAGCTGTACTGACCCTTGCAAAATTGCCTTACTAATAAAATAATTAGCATAAAGAAAATCTAAAAGATGTTGTGGACATTCAATTAATGAGTCACCTTACACCTTTGATGGTTGTAAAATAGCTATGAAGTTTGATTCTGGGAGGAGAAAGTGGAAAATGTTTTATAGGTTGCTTTTAGCCAAAACTAAAACAACACCCTTGGGACTCGCCCGAG
>NW_015116446.1:0-36713 GCF_001443285.1 Poecilia latipinna | reverse complement strand
GTACAGAGGAGGATGCATTTCCTTGGTCCTTTGTCAGGTCTCTCAGGATTTTTAGGTCATTTTTATTGTATTAGTATTTAGATATTCTCTGGCCTCATAATTCCTCCTCCGTCCTTCACTTGTCCACTTTCCTATTTTTTAAGCAAACACTGCAAACTGCCCTGGCAGGGTCACGTACAAGTACCAGACAGAAAATAGGTCAAAATGCCAAATCCCAGCCAAATCCCAAAGAATAGCACTGACCTTCGCAAAGACCCAATAACTATTGATATTGACCACTGTAAGCATTTGCAAGAAAATCTGACTCCTTGGAAGGAAAGTATACAGAGTTAGGAGTGGTTTAAACTTTTGCACATTGCTTTCATGTCTCCTATTGTCTGGATCCCTGCGCTTTGCCTCTGCATGCCCATTCTGGTTTTAGCCAAAGACGTCATTAAAGATTTGTTTTTCTTTCTTATTCTCTGCTCTGCTGCACTTTTAATCTTTTAAAGATCTGCTGCTGCTTCTTCTCACCCCTCTCCCCACGCCTGCCGCCTGCGTTCTGTTTTGACTTGCTCCATTCTGACAAGCGTTGGTGAACTTTTTGCTCAAGTTCAGCCACTTCTTTTCACACTTTGCAAGACTTATCACCTTCTGATTGATCATTTACTGACCTATTTCACTTGGCAGCTCAGATGCAGGACATGAGCCAACTATGCAACAGGTCAGCGTCGTGTCACACTGTGCACAGTCATCTGATAAGATCTATAGAAGTGTTAATTATTGATAACTATGCTACTGTCATTTGTTCTACCACAGGGATTTTCAGTTACCAACATCCCACAGGAGGGATTTAATAGACCATTATGGATTAGTTGACCAATCTAAAGTCATTTATGTTCATTATGGTTTTCTGAAATCCTCACAAACTGTGCTACAAATTTAGGTTAGTTGTAAAGACAAGCTTGGACAAAGTTATGCACAGACATTTAATGTATTCAACTTGACCAGAAGCATTCGTTTTTATTTGATTTTAAGTGTGTTTTATTTGAAATTTAAAAGCAGCATTTAAATATAATGCCAGCTGCTTTACTAGATATTGACTGCATATTCTTGTATAACACAATTGGTTAAATGACAAAATATAATTATTGTCAAAAACTGTGCTTTCTTCTTTATCGTTGAGTTTTCCACTTCCAGTTAGAGTGGCCGTCTGGGTGTTTGTGGAAAGTTTGGAAAACTTCAAATATCCAATCCTCCTCTTCACTGTTGCTTAGTCTGCTGTCAAAAGCTTTAAATAAACTTTTGGGATTCTTTTTAGTTTTTTTTGGGGGGGATTGTTTTTTTTAAACCACGCTCTTCCAATTTTCCATTGACAAAGTGCTTTGTGTAATATTTCAGTCACAGCTTTACATGTTTTTAATGTAAACACAGCATCATTGATGCCACTCTGTAACCAACCGTGTTCTTGATACTGGATGGAGTATTTTGACATCCTTTTTTGCTGTCTTACATGCTCAACTGAGGTCACAATACAGCCATGGTAAAAAAAAGAAAGTACACCCTCTTTGAGCTTTTAGAGTTTACATATCTGTACGGGGTAATAATGACCAGACTTGTAGGAAGTGTTGAAAATATTTCTACTGTACAGAAACACGTAAGACATTCCACACTGTCATTATTTATATAACAAAAAAAAAGTCTCAAGCATTCCTCTGTGTTAACTTGGGGATGAATGGTGAAAGTGTGGGTTCATTTTAAAGGCTTGACCAGATCGGTTTTGTTATTTAGAGTTAGAAAGAGGATCTACTTTTTAGTGTTGCTTGGTGATGTGCGTTGGCAATCAGATCAATCTTGTCAGGCGTTATCTGGGGTCCAAGTTGGAAAATCCTTTTAAAAGAGTTGAAGGGTTTAGATTGGACAGACCTGCTGTTCTTAAAGGCCAAATTGTCTGAACCAGAGGCTTTCATAGAACATCAGAGGCGTCCAGCAGGGTTTTCAGGGGTCCAGGGTCAAACCACACAATGTTTCAAATATGACACTAGACCAAAGGCAGAAGGAAGCCTTTTGAAGTACGATGTTTTTTTTTTCTGTTTTTAACTTTGTGCAAGCATTATTCCTCTTATATTTATGTAGTTGTTCAAATGAACAGGCAGACACAATCTCATGTTGAAAAATCATCATAGCATTGACTATTTGGCACCACTGGATACAAATGCAGAGAAAAATCTTTACTGTCTGGAGCTCATGTCAAAGAACTTTGCAACTTTCATAAAATTTTAAACATCATTTTTTCCTTCACTGGATGTTAAGTCATGTATTTTGCAAATATTTAAAACTGTGATTAGACACAGGGTCATTCATGTCTATCACATGTGGTCTCTTTCCACAGATCAGTTCGTTTACTTTACATCCACTCAGCTGTCATCCTTCAGACAATGGGATGACTGCGTTCTACCTAACCTGAAACAACCCCAACAAATACCTCCTCCTGATGTCAGACGATTCAGACTCCAAGCCCTACCCCTTGCCGGTTCCGGCAGATCGGGATGGAGCCTCGGCTTCGAGCAGTTCCGTCTCAAGCGGAGTCTCAGGGTGCAGTCCCATGGCACAGATGCGGTGGGTGGGCAGCTACGCCCAGGGCAGACCTGACCTTGGACTGCCCTCCGAGGGCAGCGACAGCAGCGGTCAGGACCCCGCCCTCTCTCCTCACAACGTGCGCAAGACAACGCGTTCTCGGTTGTCCCCCGAGGAGGACGTGGAGATGAAGAGCAGTGGGTCCAGCGGCAGCGGGACAGAATCTCATGGCAACGAGAGTCATGGCAACGAGAGTCATGGGAATGACAGCAACGGCCACGAGTCAATGGGCAGCTCCAACAGCTGCAGTAAAGACTCGGCATTGCTCGAATCTTCAGGCAGCAATAAAAGGTAAGAGATGGCAGAACTTTCTCTCCTTTACTGTAGTTTCTTATTACAAATTTAAAAAAAAAGACATGCCACTTAGTTTTCCAATCTGTACCAATTTGCAGCAACTTCCTCTTCCACCACAGTAAAAAGGTGCAAGGTGTAATAAGGTGTTTTTTTTAAGGTGTTCATCAGATAAATTAGTTTTCTATAGTGATGGGATGTTTTTGGACTTCATTATAATTTTAATTAATCACTTGCAGGCTTGTAGATTTACCAACCGAAGCTTATGTAAATGAACAGCATGGGGTCTCCTGGAAGAGCTATCGCTACAGGGGCCTTTACAAGCAACACTCAACTCTGTCAATTACGACTGCAAGTTTAATAGGAATGACCTGAAATGAAGTGAATGTGAACAATACTGCTCGATAACAGAACCGTAAGTCAGAGGCTTCTTAGAGCGCAGAACAACTAATAAACTGCTTTTCCTGCTAATATGGCTCCATGTCAGTAGGTCCCTCTCTTCTAAATGTTCACTCTGAATGGCAAAAAAGGGCAAAATCACCAGATCCCTTTGGCAAAACAGAAGACAAAAAACCTTGTCTGGTTACTCTCACCAGAAACAAGCAAAATAAATCGCCATTGTCAGTGAAAGTTTGGTGTTTTTTGTCAAGAATGTAAGGCAATATTCAGACTCAGTTCCTCTGTCTACAGCAGTGTGGATATATCAACTGGCTAATTACCATTCCTGATTAAAGCTAAAAATTTTTACATCGTCATCACTTTCTATTCAACACAAAGAGACTTACACTGAAACTTCACTCTCCTAAATCAAATTTTAAAACTTTACTGTGCAGCAGGACCTCAGCAGAAACGGCTGGGATAGTTTACTTATCAAACATAAAAAGAAGTTTACAAGCAGCAGTATGCACCTTATCTTTGTCATAAAATTGAACGTGAAATTAGGTTTAGGGATTTAGCCACGGAGTCATTCACCCCTAACGTAGGCTGATCATTGATTGTGATGCAGTGCCAAACTTTAGCCAGTAGATCAACAAAAAGGTAAAAATATTATTAAGAGTCACCGAGACCCACCTGTTTATGTCAGATAACAGCCATTGCTTATAATTAACACTCCAGGAGTCTTTTACCACTTAAATTTGTATTAGTGAAAATTTTCTCTCCATGAACGGCCCTTCAGAAACAAAATTTTTAAATGGTGCTTTGTAAATTGGGCATTCCATTCAGTGAATCACTGTTAGCTGAACACTTTTCAAACTCAGAATAGATTCTCGCAGTAAGATAACGTTGGGTAAAAATACCATAGCTTCTTGATACTTGGAGTAGAATTTGAAACAAAAAAAAATTGATCTAATCTCTTATTTGAAACAAAAAAGTAACAATTATTCTTACAAAATAATTTATCATATTGTTCATTGCAGTCAGATCTTTGTCATGAGATTTAAACTACTCTAAAGCAGATGAATGGCTGGACAGAAATATTTTAGCAGCATAATATTCCAATCATACCTTGTCCTCGTAACAAGAGGCTAATAGCATTAAGCTATTCATTGCTGAAGGGCAACTATGTAAAAATGTTTAGCACTTTATAGCTTGGGACTAGCTTCCAGCCAGATCACATTATGAACAGCTGAGTCTAATCTGGTTTCTGGTTGAAGCAGTGGATAGGTTGTCTTGGCAGCAGTTTGGTTAAAACTACGTTTTAAAAATTTGTCTGGCAAGTTTGGTGAGATGTGGTTTGGCTTACATGTTGAGATTATCTGTGTTTTACTGGAAAAGCAGCTGTAGTGCTAACCGCAGTCAAACAACATTATTTTATGGCAAATAATGTTGTTTTTTTTATTCCACTGCTTCACACACACATTCACATGGTGGATGGAATATTTTTAATGTTTTTCTTCCTTAACTTTACAGTTTTGACACATAAAGGAGCATTCATGCAGCACATTATATCTTGCATATTTCATCCAGAATTAGTGAATAATAGATAGAATCACCTTTGAATTTAAGCCATAGATTCAACGGTGGTAATCCGTAAAACCTTTCGTGCGAGTATGTGGCAACAGGCCAGGATCAACATTCAAGGTTTGTGAAAACAGATAAGCTCATCTGTTTTTTAGCAAGAGCAAAGTATTTTGGTGATACATACTTAAGGTTTTTTTATTCATAAGTCTCAACTTTTGAAATAAATCTTGGATAGCACCTTTAATTTCATGAGTTTCTGTGACATCAAACCTTTTTTCTGAGACATAAGAATTGGTTTAAAACTAAAAAAAAAAGAAAAAAAAAAGACAGCTTTAAAACTTTCAGAATATTTTCCTGTCTTCATCATGTCCAGAAATAGACCCAGACACTATACAGCTTGTCCTGGAAACATACAGAGCAGAGGAACAAATAAATGACTGTATCAACCAGCAGGAGAAGCAAATTGATGTCATCTTGAAGGCTGGAAGCTGGCTTTTCTTCAATGCCAGATGGGCCATGTCATGCTTTCCTACTCCTTGTTGCCATGACAATGCACTGTTTGTGTGTGTTTATCTCTGGGTGGAGCAACCCGGTCTCAAGCTCTGACGTCTTTACTCACGCTAGGCTTTGCCTTACTTTGACCTGCCCTTGCTGCTTGAGATCCAAGCCTTTTTTTTTCTTTTTAAACCGCTCCTTTTCTGCCATGGTCTATTTCCCTTCTGGCATCTAACGCTCTGTCTGCTGACAGAATGACGTATTTTAAACCCACATAACTCTTTCTGGTTTTGTGTTGCTACATAGCACCACTGTCTGCCAACTCTGAGTCAGCTCAGTTTACTTTCTACATTTTTTGTTCTCCAGTTTTAGGAGGTACACCTCAGAATGTTTTTGTACTTGTCTACTCTCTTGATATAGATCTGTATGTATAAACTAATTTCTGGAAAAGCAAGTGATTTAATCGCAACCAAATATTAACCTATTAAACTAACATGTCGACAACATTGCATTTTCTAAGAGTTAGGACACCCTACCCCTAAAAGGTTATCAGATGCCCTTTGGCTTTTGCATGTACTGCATGCTTTAGTGTCTCAGTGGGATTAAGTTCTGGCCTTTGATGAGACCCAGGATCTTTCGTTTCTTAGTAATTGGTCAGTTCTTGATGTAGCTTGCATGTTTTGTGTCCCTGTCATGTTGCTCTGCTTTGGCTCTATTTGTTTTTTATATGGTTTCACAATTCTCTCAAGCGTCCTTTGATAGTCAGTAGATAAAAGCCACATCCTGCTGCAGAAGATCTTTCCCATTACACTTTCAGCTATGTGCTTCTCAGGACAAGAAGAATAAGTGTTACCCATGGCATTATTTCAAAAGACTGACAGCGGGCCCATATTGACCTTATTGTTACCTTAAATTCTAACTTTAGTTTGTCTATGCAAAATTAGCCAAACCTGTGGTTTAAACAGCCAGTTTATCAAATTTTAAACTCAGTTAATGTTATCGATTCTTCTCATCTTGCTGCAATGTCAAACTAATGGCAAGAAAAAATGGTCTGCAGTTGTGAAAAACTACAAAGGCATTCAAAGCCTCTTTTCTTAGTTTTGTTGTCCCAAAAAGCCTGTAGATTTAAAGCGGTTAAATCTGACACCCAAGTCCTGCACATGTTAGATGAACTCATTCTAATCTAAACCATCTACCACACCTGACTCAAATTGTTGACTCATTTCCTCTGTTACTAAGTTCATGAGGAACCCGCTTGGCTTGTTCATCTAAAACATGCAGAACACCAGCCCACTTCCTGGTGTGTGTGGGGTACATTTCCAAGGAGGTTCCATTAAACGTTTTCTACCTACTAATATCAGTGATCAGTTTATTTATTATGTCCTACTGACACTGTTTTAAAACTAATAATCCTGTGCCTGTTTCAATAAAGAAAATGAATTTGTTGCTTAAAATGACCACATGTTCTAGCATGTCTCCTACTACTAATATTAATATGCCAATTCATCAGGTGAATATCACGTGCTTGTGCCAAAGTCCAAACATCTCCTTTGTCCCATTTATTGGTGAGCTTGCGTGCGAGTGGCAAGGGCTTTCTGGAGTTTATTCAGAGATCACTGATAAGTGATGCATTTTTATGGCTGCATTGTTTTATTTCCCAGAAGCCAAATGGATGGCTACACACATCTAGAATTACATCACTGCAATAATTTCTGCTTAATGTTTTACTGAGTGAGCTCCTCTGTGCCACAGATCCTGCTGGTTTTCTGAATGTAGGCAGAAAAAAAATGACAGTAGATTGCAGCTTAAAACATTTTCCACATTGTTCAGGTGTATTAGTTTGACTAATAACTCTGTTAGTCTGTAAGGTTTTCATCTCATTACATTAGAAAGATGATTTACTCTGATAAGCATGGACAGTCTGGTCAGCTAATTTTCAGTGCCATCGGGTCGATTGATACAAATCAAATATTGAAAAGAGATCAAATTATGGATCAAAACAGGAAGCAAAAGTGTGAATGGATTCAACAAATTTACCAATAGATGCGTTTTTAATTAATTCCCATCACATTCAGTGAGAAACAAACCTATGAAAGCCAAATGGAAAACGTCTCATGTCATTTTTAAATGTAATACCTTTGCTGTCCCAGTTATGCCTCTTAAACATAAAGGAATCGATAACCTGTCAGTAGAAGATTTTTAATTAAAGAAGACCAGCTCCCTCTGACCTTCATTTTGTGTTTCTGCTCCCGGAGGACAACTGAAACGTCTCTTACATCGCCTCTCTCAGCGCCCTCTTTATATAACTTTTCCCTGACCTACAGACTCCCTGCCATGATACCAATTAGCTTACTGGACACTAAGACATATTTAGACTGTCTAGTCTAAAACCAGCTGTTGCATTGTGCGGGACAGAAGGCTATTTAGATTGAATTAGATTCCTTCTTTGGCTCAGGAAGGCTATTTGTGAAGATGTTACCTATTCTGAGCAGGTAATCTGGGTTATTTATAGTTGTTCAGTTTTAGTTCAGATGACTCAGGTTCTCAGACAGCTGCTAATAATCTTGCTCTAAGCCTGGTGGGTAATTCTTCATGTATATTATAAGAAGTGTTATATAGGCAAGTAGGGCAGAGCTGTTGATTTGCAATTGCCAGTTTCTGCTGTTTTCTGTTCAGATTTCACCACAGTGTCAGCTGAAAAGAAAAGAAAAAGTTTTGCCCTCTCAAACTTGTGTTCAGACTGAAACCACGTGTGGCATCTCTGGGAACTTAAAGGCTTACACTGAACTTGGACTCACCTGTGCCAGGAATAACGATTCACTCTATTTTTGAGCAGGCGTTCTAGATATAGATAGTATGCAGTGTTGAAATTAGTCGTAAGGTTCTGGGTTAACAGAAGCTTACATTTGTACATTAGATACATAGTACGAAGCTAATAGAGAGACTAAGTTAACACAAACAGGAAATGTCTGTTTGTGTTAACTTAGACGGTCAGCCATGATGGCTATTCCAGGATTTCTTTGAGCAGATCTCCAGATTTTTTCTCAGCTGAATGAGATCATGAGTTTGTTGTCTTAGAACTGTTTACTGTAAATTCTTATAGATCTGTTATTATCTGAGGGTGTTGGCCTGAATGAAGGTTGTGGTTTGTTTTATATGGAGCAAATGTTCACTGTAGTTGAGGTCAAACAAATCCTGTTTATGTTGGAAGTAAAACTTTTTTTCTCATGTACGTATGTTTTCCCTAATTCACGTCAGCAGGACGTTGGTTTAAAAACAGCTTTTAAATGAATAATAAAAACATGAACCTTTATGCATGAACAATGAACATGATAGACTTTTGTTCGTGCTGCTTATTTGTAAATGAAAATGTAGAAAAGCTAAACAGAGGATAAAATGAGGTTGATAAGATTTAAAATGAAAAAAAAAACACTTCTGTAATATTAAATTTTTCTGAGAGATTAAATGTGGTTGTTCTCATCAAAATTACCAGAAAAAAAGACTTGAAAACTATCAATATGTGTGCATTGATTGTATATAATATATCACTTTCATTATTTTAAAATTCAGATTCAGCTGTATTGTAGGTAATGGAGACAGACTGAAGGCCAGAAACGGTCTGCTTTGAAAATATATCAAGCACACCTTTCTAAATCTGAGCACCAAGAGAACAAGCAGCGATTTTTGCCCACTGCTTGTTCTCTGCCCCCACTTGTGTTTTGACCTCACACTTGACCACAGTGCTGTGTTCTTGCTGTGCAGGAAACTGAGCTGCGGGGAATAATTTGATTCCTTCAAGTAGATGACAAAGACTTCAGGATAAGAGTGTGATTTTTGTTTTGTTACTTGGTTGCTAAATGTTCAAAATTGGATCTGAAGCTCAAAAGACGCTGTTACAGAATTCACAAAAGGCATACGAAAACAGCTGATCTTCTTTTAGCTTGAGTTAACAACAGGCCCAAAGTGTGAAAATGGGGACACTTGTCCTTTTCCACTGAAAGAAACTCGAGCACCTCAGACGCGTGTGAAAAACATGTGATAAGTCTGTACTTCAGAGAAGAATCATTTGCAACTAATTGTTCTCCTTCTGCTTACTTTGAACTCTCGAAAAGCTGATTGATTAAACATCAGCGTGAAATCTCTTTTTTTGGAACAGAAGTGATTTTTACTCCATTTTCAGGTTGCAATTTAAAAATGTTCCTTCTCTCTTGCACAGCTCCAACTCCCACAGCCCATCTCCTCCCAGCAGCTCCAACGCCTACAGTCTGCTGAGCTCAGAGCAGGACAACCCTTCAACCAGTGGCTGCAGGTTAGCTCAGTGACCGCCGCTGCTGTCAGGATCAAGATCTTTATTTAGTCTGTTTGTAAGAGCCCCTTTTCATTAGTGCTATGAGTGATGACTCTTGGTTGTTTACTTGTCCGTCTTGCAGTAGTCAGGAGTCCGCGAAAGCCAAGAACCAGAAGGAGGTGATTAAAACGCTGAAGCAGCTCAAACTCCACGTGCCATCTGACAAGCAGCACAACAGCAAGTCGACCACACTGAGCGCGCTGAAATACGCCCTGCGCTGTGTGAAGCAAGTGGAAGGTCTGTTGCAGATAACAACCTACTCTGCCTTCTCCGTGCTTCCGATTGTTTTCATCAACAACGTCTGTTTGCCTTTATGGGTTTTTTATAGTTCTTTTTTCGAGTGATTCGCTGTACATTTATGAGTAGACGCAGGAATGCAGCCATTATTCATTCATTAAGACTGACTTTTCTGAAGTGTTTGAGATAAAGGTGATGCTATAATTTTGAGCATCTTTTGCACATAGTCACAGAGGTAATGGCTTGTAAAATTGGCAGAAATTTTACAGGCCATTACTGTATAAAATGTAAAGTATCAGTTATGTGTCATGCATATCAACAGCTATTTATCCATTGTAGGTGTTCGGTAGTACAGTTCTTCAGTTTTATCATTTTCATTATTAAAAAATGTCCTTGGCATCAGTGTCGTGGGCGTCTTGGAAGACGATCCTCTCTGTGTTGTATGTTGAACAAATTTGGACCAAATCACTGCATCTTTTCTCTTTCAGCGAATGAGGAGTACTACCAGCTGATGATGGTCAATGACAGTCATCCCTCTGGCCTGGATGTTTCTTCTTACACCATAGAGGAGATAGACAGCATCACGTCAGAGTACACCCTCAAAAGCAACGTAAGACCAAGTCTTTGTTTTTTTCCTCTCCGACTGGTGCGCGTCACAGGTTTAAGATTTTTTATTTTTTTTTGGCATCTACAGGACATTTTTGCAGTGGCGGTGTCCCTGAGCACAGGAAAAATCATCTACATATCTGATCAGGCTGCCTCCATCCTAAACTGTAAACGAGATGCGTTCAAAGACTCCAAGTTTGTGGAGTTTCTGATGCCGCAGGACATCAGTGTGTTCTACAGCTTCACCACGCCTTACCGCCTGCCGTCTTGGAGCATGTGCACTGGAGCAGGTACCGAGAGCTACATGTCTCTCTCCAAACCACCGGCTAAGTCCAGACAATGTTCAATGTATGGATATTGTGTTGATGTTTGAGAAAGATCAACGAAACACTTTGAAAGTCCATTTATTTTATTATATGTATGCAAATCAATTTAGACTCTAATTTAGACAACACTGACAAACTCTTTTCTGCTTTTTTCCATTTTGTTACATGTGATAGCCACTCGTTCTTGAAAAATGCCTTTCAAACTTATTGTCACACACAGAATAGAATAGAATAGACTATTCTGAACTTTATTTCAGGGCATCAGAATAAAGGGAACGGAATAAAAATGCATGTTTTTAGATTTTCATTTGCAAAACGTTTTGAAAACCGTGTAACTTTTTCTCAGCTCGTGGTTGTAACATGACAGAATAAGATGCAGCTTTAGATTAGGGAAATAAATTATGCATTTGACCCCCTTTCATTTATTACATATTCAATGTGTGCAGGTTTCTGAATATTGCTTTTTGATGCATTTATTCAGACCTGATGCATCTGCTTTTGGCTGCATCCTGTGTGGATCGTGTTCCCTTTGAATTTACAGGTGTTTTTTTTGGGTTTTTTTTTCCTGTTTCAGATCCGTCTCCTTCTGACTGTATGCAGGAGAAGTCCTTTTTCTGTCGTATCAGGTGCGTTTTGCATCGGTTCCTGCACGTCAGGCCATCTGCTTGCGTATCTGTTTGTTGGTTTTATTCATGCATTTAATTCCACTGCGGATGTTTCTCATTTTGTATGCGAGTTCACATTCATGCAGGCCATAATAAGATGCTTTTTCCAGGTTAAACTGGAAGAAGCACTTTTTATGAAGAAACACAAAAAAATTAAAAAGAATTGCATTTGTAAAGGTGATTGGATTTTTCCTACTTTTGAAGGTTCAAAATTTAAGTTTGGTTTCTTTTATGTTCCTCGTGTCTGAAGTGAAAATTTGCTCCACACTGCCCCTTGTGTTCAATTTGCAAACTAAGAGTAGATAGTTTTAATACATAGTTGACTGAAACGTGCTGTTTTTTCTTGGGTTAACTCATTGCTAAATTGTTGTTCTGATATTCAGTGGCGGTAAGGAGTTCGAGGGTAATTTGCGGTACTATCCGTTCCGCATGACCCCTTATCTGATGAAGGTGCAGGATGTGGCTCATGATGAAGACCAGTTCTGCTGCCTCCTGCTGGCTGAGAGGGTTCACTCTGGATACGAAGGTAAAAACGCTGCTCAGACCAGAATATTAGCATACAAATATCTGAATTATTATTATTATTATTATTATTATTATTATTATTATTATTATTATTATTATTGTTTAAATATCAACAATTTCAATTGTTTTCCAAAATTTGCTTGCAGCACCCAGAATTCCACCTGATAAGCGCATTTTCACCACCACGCACACTCCAAATTGTGTATTTCAGGATGTGGATGAGAGGTAAGGTTTCAGTGCACTTTGTGTACGCTTGCAGCTCCTTGCAAATCTTTTCATGCCTTTTGAAGATTTTCACAATGAGTCGTTTTACAACCAAACCTTCTTCATATTCTTGGGGATTTCATGTGATAGAACAACACAAAGTGTAATCAAGCCAATCTTATTCATAAAGTTCTTTAAAAACAACAAGCACTAACCTAACAAATAAAAAACAGAATAAAACTCATGTAAAAGTAATAAGTAAGAATATACAAGGCATACATCAGGAAAAGTATAAAAATGACTAAAGAAACTGTTCCCTAACTTTGAAGCTGCAAAAGCAAATGCCCTTTGCTTTAAAAGTAGCAAAGTGAAAGGAAAGCAATGGTTTTAGCAGCTTTGTTGTTGTTCTTTTCTTCTTCTACTTTATTTTAGTCTATTATGTTGTGGTTGTAATGTGACAAAATCTTAAAAAAAAACAAAAAAACCTTAAAGGCCATTTTATATTCCAAATACTAAATGCGTAACACTAATAGAGATAATCTTTTCATGTTGTGTGTCAGGGCCGTTCCTCTCCTGGGCTACCTCCCCCAGGACCTCATCGGTACTCCGATTCTTTGCCACCTGCATCCCAACGACCGGCCCGTCATGCTGGCCATTCATAGAAAAAGTGAGCCTCCAAATCAAACAGATCTATATTCTTAGCTGATGCGTACGCCAAGATCTGAGTTTTAATTCTTCGTATTTTATACTCCAGTCATACAGTACGCAGGGCAACCATTCGACCACTCGTCCATCCGCTTCTGTGCTCAAAATGGAGAATACATCGTCCTGGACACCAGCTGGTCCACCTTCGTGAACCCCTGGAGCAGAAAGGTTTCCTTTGTTATCGGGAGGCATAAAGTTCGCATGTGAGTACTGCTCATGTTTTCTGTGCAGAAGACGGTTTTTACTGAAGTTTTGTATAGAAAAGTTTTATCAGATTTTAAACTGTCTTGTAAGTCATTAACTGTTGATGCATTTTTCCACCAGGGGCCCCATGAATGAGGACATTTTCATGACTCCGCTCTCATCCATGGGTCACATGAAGAATATGGACTCAGATATCCAGGAAATAACAGAGCAGATTCATCGGCTTCTGCTGCAGGTGAAAGAAGACGGCCACCTGACAATACTGTGCAAAAGTCTGCAGACTTTCTTTTAATCCTCTAAAGTAGCCTTGAATAGCAGTTCATCAGGCTTTCTGGATGTCTTTAGAAGTTTCTCTTTGGACTTTCAATTTTAATTTTAATCAAGCAGCTGAAGATAATCGAATATAAAAAATATAACCTTGCATAGGGTAAATGATCAACTGAAGGATGGTTCAGGTCTTAGGTTTTGTTTCAGATCTTTGCTGGATTTTATGGCTATTTCTTTAATGCTCAACTTTCAGATACAATTAATCTGCATTAAATAGTTAATTATCCTTGTTTGTGTTAATTCTCTCCTTAACTGTCACCGTCAAAATGATTAAACGCAAGTAGATGACAGTCAAGGGGTTAATAGATCACTAGAGAGTCTGATTCTGGAGCAAATTCTAAGTAATAACATATAGATTATAGAGATAAAGCAAGCACTATTCCAAAAAAGATTAAAACTCAAGACACATTTTGAGATATGTCAGCATCCCTTTATCTTGTTGTTTTTAAACTTTTTCTTCTTCTCTCTCCTTCCTTGATCAGCCGGTTCACAACAGTGGGTCGAGTGGTTACAGTAGTCTTAACAGCAATGAGTACCTTCAGGGCATGACCTCCTCCTCAAGTGAGAGCCTGAACAATGGAAAAGAAGGAAAAGTGCAACAAAAGGAAGGGGAGCAGACCATCAAAAGCAGACCTGTGAGTAAAACTGCACATACCTGTCTGATTTCACAGCACATTTATTTATTCTTATTTATTTATTTTTTTGCTAAATCCCTGAAACCACTTAACTGCAAAGTGAGCTTAGGGAACAACTCATTAGTACAATTTCTTCCAAAAGCGTACTTTTCAGGAAATTTGTAAGGGAATTCATCTTCAGAAGAACCATGAGCAGCAGACGGCAAAATCAGAACACAAACGAAGCAATACCAGTAAGTTGTTTTTTTGTTTTGTTTGTTTGTTTGTTTTTTTTTTTTTTTATAATCCAGTTATTGTTACATTTACGTCTTTATTCAGAAACTAATTTTTTGGTCTGTCTCTGCTAGTGTCAGGACAGAACAGCCAGGCGGTTGTACGTCTCAAAGACTCGGCTCCCCCGATCAGCTGGAGGGAGGCCACCGCCGCCGCCGACAGTCGAGTCTCTTTTCACGAGGAGCTCGGCCTCAACGATCAGACTGTCTACTCCTACCAGCAAATCAGCTGTCTGGACAGTGTTATCAGGTACACAGATAAAAACGGACACTTTGACAAGCCAAGGTCCATTCTGCAGAAAAAGAAGCTGATCATGTCTTAAAACTGAAGGCTTTTAGTTTACCGAAAAGATTCTCAGTAAAATGCATTGAAACATTCTATTGAATCAAAAAGATTCAAGAATTGTGATCTTCTCTGACCTGTTCTAGTCCACGCTCCTGCAGTGAAACATAGTGCCAAACATGACCCATCTTAAAAATATGATATTGCCATTCACTAGCTCGTGATCATGACATCAGTGTTGTGACTGGCTCCTGCAGGTACTTGGAGAGCTATAACGTCCCTGTCATCATGAAGAGAAAATGTCAGTCATCCTCCAACACCACCTCCTCTAACTCTGACGAGGACAAACAGAAGAAGTCGCATGCTGTGCAAGTCTCTGAAGGTATGTGCTGCTGCTGCCGACCAACCAACAGACCAGATTTGCTATCTCTCCAAACAACACAAGAAGTTCTTTTGAGGATTTCACACTCTTTCCTGTGAACTTCTCATTCTCTGTCTCTCTCAGACGTCTCTCTAATGCCAGTGCCTTATCTGCAGCTGTTGTCCTCTGTTCTCTTTGGCAGAACCAACCTTATCGAAGGATCATTCCCGTATTTCTGCTTTGGATGATCCTCACAAAAAGACCAGTGACCCCGCCACTGCGGTAGTGGGCACTTCGATGCCCCTACCAGTGCCAAACAAACCAGAAAGTGTGGTGTCCATTACCAGCCAATGTAGCTACAGTAGCACTATAGTGCATGTTGGGGACAAGAAACCTCAGCCAGAGTCAGGTACAGTGGAGAAAAAAAACCTCCAGCCAGAATCTCTCTCAACATGTTTACACGAAACACTTCTGGTGACAAAGAATGTCTATATGCTGGTGATGTAATAAGTAATTATTTTTTACTTGTTATATCTTATTTCCTCAAAAAAGATCCTATCCTTCAGTAGTTTTGAAACATTTATGTACTATTTTTTTTTTACTATGTAAATTGCATAACATAACAAAAAAGAGAAAAGATAAAAATGCATGTTTTTGCAAAGCATCTTAACATGCATGTGTAGATACCACTGCCTCTGTGTTGCCTACAGGAAGACCCTTGGACACAGAAAGACATTTATTCAAAAAAAATTACACTATCAAAGGTTTCGGCACGTCAGTTTTCATAAAACTCTCCAGGATATACACAGTCTTTGTCACCAGAATAATGTTAACCTTGATCTAAAGACGAAAGCTGCTGTCACACTGTTTCTTATCTTGCCACTCATGTTAATGTATCTGAAAACGTTTCTTTAACATGAGTTAAAATGTGAACTAATGAGGAGCATTTGGTGGAAAATCCCTTCATGTCATGCATGTGAAGAGTTTTTGTTGTTTTTGATGAGCTACAATTATTAGGCTGAATGGTGTCTGAGTGTCCCTGCATGGCTACCTATTTATTAGCTTTATTTAATGGAAAATGGATCCAATTCCCTGCCATGTCAACCATTTTTTAGCATTTAGCATGCTGATTTGAGTGAATCCTCACCATATAGGCCATCTACAAATCATGATATGGGATCATTTGCTGTTGTTGGGTTAAATAATTGGATCAATGGTGGCACAGTTATTAGACCTTGGACTTTGCATGTTTTTTTGTTATATGCATGGCTTGTTTCCTGTAAATGGGGATTTATACATGCAAAATTGTTTGCCCGTTGGCTGAATCTGGTTCAGTTAAGTAAATATTTAGATAATGCAGACTTTGATTCAATTATTTTACAGTGAACATAGTTTCTTTAGGACAGACACAACATGAGATTTGTGAAACCTTCGTTGTATTTGTAAAAACAAAAAATAAGCACAACCACCTACTTTGATTTAGACTTGGACTTTAGATTATTTTTAGTAAAAATGTTGAACCAAAACCTGGACTAATTTATTGAATGCTGTTTACAGATGCTTTAAAAAAAACTATTTGTGATTCATAAAACTTGTGTTTTAACCCATCCATCCATTCGTCTGGTCTTTGATCAGGATAGTCGGTGCATGTTTGTTGTGTGTGGGATAAAGAAAAATGGACTTACCAAAGGCACCATTTATGCAGGAACCACCACTGACCATAGAAACCCATGGAAAGACAGATACGAAATAATGTGACAGGAGTATAAAAATAACACAATTGAGAGCTAATTTTTATCTCCAAGTTCATACAGTTTTTAATGTTACAGTGCATAGCTAAACTAATCCTACGTACACTACGTATTTATCAGCTGGATACAGTAAGCTGGTGTGTTATTTTGATGTCTGTTTTTTTTATTTGTGCATTATTCTTATTTGTTAGATTTATAACCTTTACTCAAAAACCAGCATCGCCCTCTAAAGACTTATTCAAATGCAAAGAGCCTTTAATATGCTTTTAATTACTTTATGCAGTGGACAAATTAGAGTCCAGGATAAGTAGAAGATTAGCCAAGTAAACAACAGCAAATTGTGCTGTGGCGAAAATGTCAATACTGTTGTACATTGTGGGTAATGCTCTTTGAATGTCACGAGGAGTAATTGCTAAAGCATCCCTCAGTGAAATGGGAGACGCTGGCAGGAAGCTGATATGCCATCAACCGTTTCTTTGGCCTGAACACACATGTTTCTGCTGATGCTCTTTCTAAAGCACATCAGATATCAAAACCAAAGTTAAAGTTGCTAAATGTATAATGGTAGTTGTGTTAGCAACATTTCTTTGACTGTGAAATATTACATTTCTTTTACCTTATTAGGAGAGACTGACAACTACATTGTTCCAGATTTAGATGATGATGTATTTTTTTGTTTGAAGTATCCCACCCCTCGCCCCCACTCTATAAAATGTTCATTGGCAGGGTCAGATAGCCGTGCCACTTCATCCTATCGCTACAGCTTTAAAGGACCTGAGTTGAATGCAGGGAACGTACATGTAAGTCTGGTTGAAGGTTCAAGTGTTGGGAAGAAATTCAGTCTGGTGGCTTCAGACTTTCTGGCTGGTGAATGATCCCACCCTCAGAAACGTGTCACCGGTCGTTATCACTCAGCACAATGTAACATGAACAACAAAAATATTAAAATTCACAAAGAGTGCATATGTGCAGCTCTGACAATACTTATAAAGATCTAAAATGAGACCTTGAAATAAAGTAAATATTGTCACAATTTCATTTTTTTCTTTCTATTGTGCAACAGAAAACCCAAAGTGTGCAGTTGTTTGTGTTAGCACCTGATACCCCAGAGACAGGTTTCTGCTTTTGTGTAATATCCTGACACATCATTTGTTTAGCACTTAATTATAGGTTAGAGTTTTGCACATTTAGTACAATAACCACTTGGGCTATCAGTATTGTTGCTTAGATGTCATCTGTCATTTGTGATTTTGGTTTTGAGCAGCTAAGTTGTGAAATGTCAGAAAACCTGTTGGTATCTGCGTCTGTGCAAGCCTGTTGTCGACTCGTCTTTGCTTTGTTTGTCATCGTTGCAGACGGTTAATAGTTTCTTTGCATAATACAGCATGTAAACATTCCTGTCTCATTGTCATCCATGCAGAGATCACAGAGGATGTACCTGTTGCAGGAGACATGCCAGAATCCAGCCAGAGCATCAACACTCCTCGTCCAGTTTCACCTCCCAGCCAGGAGATGGAGTCCTACAAGAAACTGGGTCTGACTAAGCAGGTGCTGGCAGCTCATACGCAGAAGGAGGAGCAGGCCTTTCTCTGTCGCATTCAAGAGCTTCGAGGACTCGCTCCCCACAAAGCCAACAGCTCCCCGCCCCTGGACCAACAGAGAGATGAACGCACCATCACTGGTACCACTAAACAACACCGTTAAATAATGGTTAAATAGCAGATTAGATTTATCCCTCAGATGCACGGGGCTTTGCTAAAATACTCTACTTAAACATTTCCACATTTTGTCAAGATCAGAACCACAAACTTAGATTTATTTTCAGATTTTGTATGGCACAATTCTACACAATTAGTGCACATCTGTAAAGGGGAAGACAAAAGTTTGCTTCCTAAACTTTTTTTTTTTTTTTTTTTTTTTTACAAAAACTGCAAATTTCACCTGATTTACTCTGGTATCCTCAAATAGCGTTCAGTGTAACCACCTACCTTCACCTAACTAGTAAAGGTCAATTGTGTGTTATTTAATCTCAGTATAAATACAGCTGTTCTGTGAAGGCCTCTGAGATTTGCTTCAAAACTTTAGTAAGAAAATAAAACAAGAAAAATCATGAGGACCGAAGAATATATTAAACATGAAAGTTGGGGGGGAGCAATAAAGCAGGGCTGGGTTAAAGGACTCCAGGTTCTTTACTGTCATATCATATATGCTTCCGCATAACACAATATGAAACTGAGTTTCAAGGTGCCAGATAAAAACACACAAAAGACAACATGGCTAAACTGAAAGGCATAGATAAATAAAATAAACAATAAAACTACAGGCAACTGTACAATAATTGTGTAATAACACAATTTGGCTGGTTTCTGAGATTTTTGAGCTCTCTGAGCTCAACAGTCTTACTGTCACAGGGTAAAAGCTGTTCCTGTGCCTTGTGGTTCGACATCTGATGCTTTGCAGCCTCCTATCAAAGGGAGCGGGGAACAAACCACGTGTTTGTCAGGTGGATGGTGTCCTTAAGCTGCTCCCCACCATCTTCTGTGCAGAATTCGCACCTTTAGCAGAGCGGTTGCCATGCCAGAGAAGAGATCCAGGAGCACATGACATTCTCCACCACAAACTGGAGGGGCTTTAGGACAAACAAAACAAACAAAAAAAAAAACATCCCATGTTCTGAATATCTATAGGAGCTCTATCAAATCATTCACCTGCAGGCGGTATTTCATTAAGGCCATGTTTAAGAAGATGCGCTGGTCAAATTATACCAAAATGTAAATTTTTGGCCTCCAAAAAAGCGTCACACATGGCAGAAAATTAACACCACATGTCACACTGAACACACCAACCCACACAGTGAAACATGGCGGTGACAGTGTCGTTCTGTTGGGATGCTTTTCCTCTGCAGGGAGGTCAGTCAGAGATGATAGTGAGATGGACTGACTCAAATACAGGGAGTATGTAATTTAAAAAATAAAAGTCTTTTATAAATTTGTTTAAACTATGTAAAACTGTGGCAAAACAGTATGCTATGAGACAGGTAATCTGTGAAGGAAATCACACTTCTCCTGTGCTAATGGTGGAGAAACAGCTTACCAGTCCAGGAAGTCTAACTAACCCGAGTGTTCATGGCAGACTCCGTTGTTGTGAACCATCTGTGGTGTAGCAGAGAGAAACAGTTAGGCTGTGAGCAGCGCATACATGAGGATGATTGAGAGCACTAAGACACTCCTCCTGGCTCTGATTGGTTGTCGCTGACCAAGTGGCGTATTTCCACATCACAGCTATTCACTACTTTATGTTGATTTGTGGTTGTAATATGACAAAATGAGAAATGGTTCAAGGCGTGCGAATACTTTTGCAAGTGTCTTTCATTTGCATTCATTCTTTTAATTATCTGGTAACTTAATGTCTGTACAAAACAGACTTCTTATTCGTAATTATTTCAAATTGGAAAAATACAAATAGTTGTATTAACCATAAATGACGGCCAGTTATAAAGAGACTCTCCTGATGTCAGTGTTGACAGATTGGCTGGAGACCAAAGGAGGCGTTAATTAATTGGTTAAATCATGTAAAAAATTAATTACACATTCAAATGTCAGAAGCCAAAAATAATGTCTTTTATTCAAATAGCTTTGTTTCTAAACATTTCCTTCATCAATCTACAGCTGCGCACACTGTTCAACCCAGAAAGCAAGAAGGTCAGAAACCAGAGCCGACGCCGCGCCGAGGAACACGAAACAGGAAGACCAAAACCAAGAGAGCGAAGCTTCTCACTTCTCCGAGCGCCGCGCCTGCCCCTCACAAGGAGCGACCGCAGCAGCTGCCCCCTCCTCAGACGAACAAGAGCCATGCGCAGACCCCGGTGTCTCCATCTGATGCCTCACAGCCCGCTTTCCCCGCACCATATCCTGTAATGCTGCCAGGCTACCCAATGCAGATCTACGCCAGAACAGATTCTGCGTTGTCACGCACAGAAGCTCCGCCACAAGACTTGGGGGATAACCAGGGTGCCCAACTCCCTTTGTTGTCCCCGGGCGCTCAGTTTGCCCCCGTAACCTCTCATATGGTCACACCTATTATGGCTTTTGTGCTGCCCAACTACTTATATCCTTTAATTGGACATCCAGCACCGCCGGTGCCTATGTATCAGGTAGACGCTGGGGGTGTCCCGATGCAAGCGCCAACTTTTGATCAGACTGCTTTCCCAAGCCACGCCGCCTTCGCAAGCCCACCTTTCGTCAACAGTCAGAACCAGCTCAACCCGACGTTAGCATCCTACCTGCCGCCGCCTTTCTACTTCCCTTCCTCCCCTGATGCCCCGAAGCCCCCGGCGGAGGGCCGCTCCCGCTCCTCCACACCGCAGTCTGGTGAAGGTGAAGGCCAGGCGTCCCCGCCTCTGTTCCAGTCCCGCTGCAGCTCGCCCCTGAACCTGCTGGAGCTGGAGTTCTCCGTGGACAGGCAGGACAACGCGCCTCACGCTTCAGTAGGACAAGGGAGTAACGCGGCTGAGAGGGAGAAAGGAGCAAGCGCCAGCAAAGCAAAGGAGAGGGAGATGAAAGAGGTAAACGGGGAGAAAGAGAGAGAGAGGAAAAAGTTCTGGTAATACTTTATTTGAAGGGGTGTGAATAAGACTGACATAACACTGTCATAAACATGACATAACACCTGTCATGAACATGAACAAGTCCTTATGAATGTCTATGACTGTTGCCATGAAGTGTCATTCAGTAAATAATGGTACTTTTAATGAAAAGTTGCTTTAAAAGTTGCATTAAAAGTCAATTAAAAGTGCCAACTTTGCATGATTTTGTAAATAATGACAATTTAATGCAAGGTTGGCACTTTTAATGGACTTTCAATGCAACTTTTAGAGGAACTTTGCATTAAAAGTGTCATTATTTACCAAATGACACTTCATGACAACAGTCATAGACATTCATAAAGACTCGTTCATGTTCATGACAGGTGTTATGTCATGTTTATGACGGTGTCATGCCAGTCTTATTCACACCCCTTCAAATAAAGTGTTACCAAAGTTATTTTATGTCATTGTGTCGTCCTCGTGTCTTTCATTGTTTCTGGCTGATGTTCTTCACATGTGACCTCTGAAAATATACACTCATTTCAAAATGATGTCCCCTCCCCAAATATATTGAGCTGTGTGCCTCGTTTTCCCGTTAGGGATTTATTCCCACCACCACCTGGATTCTTAACATATTCCCAGCAATAAACTGACAGAGTTTCTTTTATATGTATTACAATGTGTAAAATCAAGTGAGCTAAGACTCCTTAGATGAATTGTGGCTTTGGGTGTTAATGATACTATTATCCCTTACACCCTTTAGCCCTCTCTCAGTCTACTTGGTCCACCTGGACCCTTGTATTTCCAACCCACATCCTGTGTCTGTGAGCGTTTGTCTTGGGATAAAGTGTGGTCTAGGCTTGGGGCTGGCAGCAAAGAGGTAGGCAAATCCTCAGAAAAACTCAACATTCTCTAAATCCCATTCCTTCCAGATTCCATGTCATTTGTAAAAGCTTGTTTTTTTTTTATGTTCGTATGTCACTTGTATTTTACCCTGTAATGCTTTCCTTTGTTCAACAGATAGCTAAGACTGAAAGTATTAAAAGTAAAAATAGTAAAAAACTAAACAGTTCAATTCTGTGGGATTGCAGCTGTACTTAGACTTTATAACGCTTCCTTCTGTAAGCTGACTGTGAAATACGGTGCAAGCTCAACTTCAATCCGAAGCACAGAGCTTTAAAGAAATGTTCACAGACATCCATGTTTTTGTTTTTGATTGGGAATTTGTATAAATTTCGAGTGAAATGATAGATGCTTTTAAAATTGCTTTATGCAGATGTTTGCAGCATGTGATCAGTGTGGACCTTATCACATGATCAGGTCCGCGTTGGGAGGTTGTCCGTTTTACTGGGAGCTTTTGGATGAAATTTATTGGACAGAATGTGCTGACGATTTTGAATTTGTTTAATTTTTGCCACTTCGGTATGGAAAATACATCTGTGGGTTGAACAGAAATTGGATGACAAAACAGTATTGGTCTCTTTCCAGTTTAAGCTCAGAACAAAATATACACTCCAAATAAAGATCCGTCTAGATGAGCTAACTATAAAATTTATTTTTCCTAACAACTTGATTTTTTAACTAGGTGCTTCCAGCTCTTGTCTGCTGTCTTTGCAATCAAATCAAGATGTTACCACCTCTTTGCTTTCTGAAACTTTTCAATGATGAAGTGTCGCCATGCGAAACACTGAATGCTTGGTGTTCGTATTATTCGCTTGCAATTCAAGCAGTTCTTTGTAATACGCTATCAGATTCAGTGATGCTTTGATAATGATGAATTTGCGATATATTGTGCAGCACTAATTCAGTTTTGCTGTTTTTTTCCTTGGTCTTTCCTCTCCATCCACTTTAGAAATGACAAAACAATAAATCTACATTGACAAAATCCCTTTCATGTTCTTATAGTTGCACCTGTCTCTGTGCATTGAAGAGACTCTACATAGATTTAAAAAAGTGTAATCGCAGTAGCAAAATCTCCGCTCTTTTTCAAAAAAAAAAAAAAAAAAAAGAAAAAACGGCTATGACCAGTTGAGATGGCGACGTCATGGTCGAGCGGGAACATATTCCCGGTACTGAGAGTTAGAGCAATATTAATACCAGTGCTGTAATATGTGTGATTTTTTGCAGAGGAGCGACGAAGGTAACAACAGCGATGTCATCTCAACATCCAGCGACATGCTGGACATCATCCTTCAAGAGGACTCCTGTTCAGGCACCGGCTCAGCCACCTCCGGCTCCATGGGCTCCGGCTCTAACGGCTTTGGGACTTCAGCGAGCGGGAAGTCCAAGAGCAGGACGTCGGCCAGCGGCGCCTCGGCCAGTGAGACGTCAGGCAGTTTTTCAGGTCTGCATTCAAACGTCAGCTTTCAAAAGAAAAGCAAACAAAAACACAATTTTTCACACCCTCAGCCGGGGGGAGGCTGCTAAAATGATTGCAGCATACAGAGAATAAAACATTAAAGTCAACATAAGGGGCTTTTTTTATTATTATCTTTTAACTTGTTTGTCATAAAAATATGTGGCGCTTGTTTTTTTGTTTGTTTTTTTTCCAGGAAGCAACAACAGCAGTAAATACTTTGGCAGTGTGGACTCATCTCAGAGCAGCCAGAAGCTGCTCCTTAGGAGCAGTGAGGAAAGACCAGCAGAGACAGGATGTGTCCTGCAGGACCCCGTCTGGCTGCTGATGGCCAACACAGATGAGAAAGTCATGATGACCTACGAGCTGCCCTCCCGGTGAGTCGAAGGACAGGCGCAGCCAGCGAGGAGTAGGAAGGAGGTTCTTGTTATCACTGTGGTTTGAAACTTAAGCAGCCTCTGGTTGGATCAGAAATGCAAGGAAACATTCAAACATTTGAATTTCTTCTTTGTGGTATAATTCTTTGACTATAGCAAAAGATGTATCCAGGTAACTGAAAGTCACAAATGCATACCAGGTGCCTTCTATAATCTTGTAGGAGGAGATTGACTGCTGTCCTGTTGCATAAAACATCAGGAGACCAATTATCGTGGCACTGATAATTTTATTTTAAAAAAGAGCTATTTCAAATATGTTGTACAGGTTTTTTCCAAACATTATAGGTTTATTTTTGCTTTACACACAGAAATGAAATTATTCAACAACAAAAAAGTCATTAAAATTATTACCCCTTTCAAGAACTAACCTTTTTGCACAAACCATTGTTGTGGCATGATGTGTGTGAAGTTACAATAGATGGTTTTAGTATAAAGACCAGACTAACGGTTGTATCTGTCATCGGATAAAACATCAGGTCAAGAACTAACCCAGTTGGTCTGAACTTGAGAAAAAAGAAAAAGGAGTGTTGGTGTGCAGTCAGCAGTAGGAGAAACAGTTGTTGCCTTGTTTCCAAAATGTCAAGAATTAGAGTGAGAAGGCAGAGGCAGGAAGCAAAAGATTTAAGAGACCCTGGAATGAGAACTAGCGAGAGACGTCAGTAAAATCTGCCAAGACATAAAGCAATGGTCAGGAATTGTTGTCACGAATATATGACAACAATTGGATTGAAAGGATGCAAGAACACTACTTTTTCCACAAAAAAAAAAAAAAAAAAGATTAACGCTCTCTCTTCCAACATGACAACACTATGTTTTTACTGGTGAAGGACTATCTCCAGACAATTAAAGTGAGCGCCACTGACTGACCTGCACAGAGACTTGACTCAACTGAACTGAAGATGAAGGTGAAGCCAAAAGGCCATTCAATCTGACTAAAACTGAAAGAACTGCTAAAGAAAAACAGGCTTGGGATTCCTAAGGAGAATAAATGTATTTCTTTTTTCTTACTTGTTTTACTTTCTTCAAAAGAGTTGCAGATAGGATATGTCAATAATAAAATTACATCATATACCTTATACATTTACACTCTGTTATTACAGTGTTTAATTTAAAGTAGGACTCGAATCTGATTGACATGGAACCACTTCTGTTCATAGCAGTGTCAGCTTTAGATTTAAAGACGTTTGAATCATTTAAACCTGCTGTAGTGACATTATTTAACCAGTAGATGGCACCCTAGTGTTAAGGCTGACATTGGTTCAATGAGCCTCATAATGAGAGACATCAAATTTTGTTGGTTTTCACTGCAGGGATGTTTCAGCAACTTACACACTTATGACAAAAATGGGATTCTGATATTTTGAGTGTTTTAAGTTGTTCATGATTTTATGTTTTCTTATGTCAACTTCATTTGTAATGATTATTACCTTGTGTGTGTATTCCTGAGTTGATCTGCAACACATGGTGGAAAAAAAACAACAACAAAAAACCCTGGGGAAAAACTTAAGCCACTCAAGGCCGATGGATAATGTTACAAATAAAAATGTCATGTACGGAATAAATCTGTAATTCAAAACAGGTGATGTCAGTAATTATTCCTTAGTGTAAATGTATCAACAAACGAAGATTGTTACTGAATAAATGTGTGCCGCAAAAATATGCAGTTTCCCTTTGGTGTTTCGATACATCCATTCGAAGTTTTTCGACTATACTAGATGAAATATATATGAAATTACACTCTACATCATGGTCCCGAAACATGTCAAAGTAACATTTTACAGCAAAACATTGCAGGATTACATTACACAAATGCCAGCTTTAGCAGTTTACATCTGCAACAACTAAAAGCTGCTATATTAATGTCATGTAGAGGGAGCGCTAAGTTCTCTGCGCTAAGAAGCCTCTGTCATTAACCATACGAAATGGAAATAGTCTATTCCAACTAGACCTTTATTTGTTTTGTTTTTCACAGAATGAGCACAACAGGCTTACATCATTCTCAGTAACTTAACGATTCTCTGATGTCTTTTACTTATTCACAGCCGTTAGCAAAGTTTACTTAATCTTCAGCTTTAATGCACCTGTGTGTTGCAGATCAAAATGAATTATTATATATGTTGACAAGAAAGTTGCCACTGTCTATAAATAAGAAAAAACCGAAGAATGATTGCTTACCCAATTTTTGCAACCTTTTTTGTGTGTGTGTGTGTGTGTGTGTGTGTGTGTGTGTGTGTGTGTGTGTGTGTGTGTCTTCCAGGGACACTGGCAGAGTGCTGGAAGAAGACAATGAGAAGATAAGGGTGCTGCAGCAATGCCAGCCCCACTTTTCAGTGGACCAGAGGAAGGAGCTGTGCGAGGTCCACCCCTGGATACAGAAGGGAGAGTTACCCAAAGCCATCAACGTTGAGGTAGAAAATATATATATATGTTTCATTTTAACACATATTGCTCCTATTGGCATGACTTTGAAAAGCTTTTATCATTTTTTTTTTTACAACTTTCCTGTCACAATACAGCTCCAATTTGTAGTCTGTGGTAGTTATATTCATTTCTATGATGTAAATTGAAAAATATAAGTGGAAAAAAAAAAGAGTCAAATGCAAAGCAATACAATAAAACAACTGAAAGCTTAAACTTAGGCAAACAATGATTATTATCAGCCTTTTCTTGTATTTATATGTTTTGTGTCTCTCAACTTCACTCCTTAATGTAGGATTTAAACCCATTTGTGACTTCCAGGGATGCACCTGGTGTGACAGCACCTCAGAGACTGCAGCAACAGTTGGAGTGGAAGACCAGCCAGATTTGGGACTGGGCGATATGGAGACCGGAGAGCACTGCTGCCCCGAGAGGCTCAGAGGCGAACCTTTAACCTCTGCCACGATCTCCTCTCACTCTAGTCCTCCTTCAAGCTGCAACCCGCGGGCAGAAGAAGCAAATCAACAGGAGTTTTAAAGAAACTGCTGCTCCGCTGTAAAGAAGAAGCTGCCTTACATGAGCCGTTTTGCTCTGCGTCGCGGTACAATCTGTGCATTTGTAAAATGTGAACATCTGCGGTGATCAATTTCGTTTTATTTTTTTAGCTGCATCAGGCAGGGTCGCTTCGTTGCTTCTGGGATAAAGGCCGGGCTTTGTGACTCTACGCGTTTAATGATTTGCCTTCTTTCGCACATCGCAGTGCGGCACCTTGAAAGAATTTCATGCACTGATTATAGGAGATAAAACATGTGACAAGGGAACAGCACAATGCTCATAATCATGCTCAAAGCATGCCAACAGATGCCAAGCAAACACATGCCAGACTGTGAGACAGTTAATGAAATCAGTATTTCAGGACATTTTCCCAGTTAAGTTAGGTGAGGTGAGAAAAAAGTAGAGGTTTGTTTTTTTGTTTGTTATTTTATTTATTAATTTTTTTTGTTTAGCAACAAATTACTTAGGTTCTGTTGTTATTCATTCTCATAAGGTACTGACTGGACATATATGTGCACTTTTTTGGTGCTAAAAGGAAGAATTATTGGTATTTCTACAATTGCTCAAACTCATTTTTGGGACTGGAAAATTCAAACCTGTTAAGCTATCCATCATTTCAGTCCCTTCTCCGCCACATAAAAACATGCTCTGATTCTTGCCTTTAGTGGAGTAACATGCGGTCCGTCAAACCTGACATAAAGGCCAGCTATTCATAATATATTTTACCTTGTCTGGTTATTTAAGAAGCTCCAGACTGAATGTGAGCCTGGTTTGATTTTTTTTTTTTTTTAATTGATTGTTTTATCCGACACTCTGTAAATTATTGAAGCTGAGAGCAAGCTGGCCCATGGTAGTAAAATGAGAGTAATGGGAAGAAAATGTGCAATATTTCCCTCTGAAATGCCATAAAGCAGAAACCATATCCCACCTAGTGAAAGCACATGCAATACTGCAGTATTTATTAAGCTGATCGGAATATTTTAACAGGACGTGACTGAGCATGTGCACAACGCTGCTTTAAACTCGGTTGTAGTGTTTCAGAAATATTTTTTGTTTTTCTTCGGAGCCATGTGTTACCAAACTATTCTTGATGTGGGTTCGGCATATTTTAGTTATGAAATGTATCAATTGTTTCAGATGTGAAATTCTTATTTCTTTGCTGAAGTTGCACGGGTTAATCTTTGAAAACGTCTTTGAGTATATACATTTGTATATATTTTGGATACATGCTTTTTGAAAACTATATAATGTGTTTCTTAAAAAAACAAAACAAAACAAAAAAACTAAATTATAAAACAGACAGGACCAAGAAAACTAATGCTGACTGCAAGTCAGAAAGGGAAAAATAACTGTGTGGTTGTTTACAGTGGATAAGGTTGGTAGAGTAAGAGATGACACAAGCTCATTATAAGCCAAAAACCTGAAAGGTTTGTTATTATTTTAGAAACTTAAGATGCCTGGGGGGTTTTTATTTTATAATTTCACACGAATCCATGCTATTTCTCTGTAACTTTTCTGAATGTGTCATTAGTCTGTCTTCTATTTCAGCAGTCTTCTCAAGCACCTTTCTTTTTCGAGTCCTTATTTTTTCTTCGTTCAATGAAAAATAAATATTTTCTTGAAATAAAAATGTTTAATTTGAAAACAGCATTGTTTTGCATATTACCTACGGCACTTTCACGTCCACATATCGTTGCCTTGTGTTTTTTTTTTTTTTTTTTTTTTTTTCTTTTTGAAAATTTTTTTTAGCGGGACATTGATAAAACAGTAAAAGTTATAATTAAAAGATTGATAGATATAGGTAAACACCAGGGCTGGTTGTCCAAGCAAATTCAGTACAATAGAAGACTGCAGGACGCTAAAGAAAACCTCTAAAGCCTTCAAATGTTATCACAACACAGCAAGTGCTCACAAATGTGAGACAGCGAGTTTGTCCGATCTGAAAGACACTGAACAAGTTCATCATTCGTTGTATTTGAGCAAGGAGGAAATCTTTGTGCTGTAAAGGTAAGCCTAATGTTTGTTAAATAAAATTCAGTCAGAGCCCTGAACTCCCGGAAAAACATTTAACACAACGGATCATGCTGCATGCGAGGAGAAAAACTTTATCGTTGCTGTGAAGAACGGAGGTGGAAGTGTCGTGGTTATTGGCTAAACAAAGTAACTGAATACACCAAAAATTCTACCATCAAAGGTGTCAAAGGCAGAAAGTGTGACATCTGCGTCAGAACTGAACTCGGAAACATCGCAACGGCCCCAAACATGCCATAACTCCACCTTTCGAAGAGCAAAGAAGTGGAAGCTCCTGTTATAAGCCCAGACTTTGATCTCATTGAGAAGCCCTCGGGTCACTCGAAGGGGATTAAGGTTAACCTTAAAACGTCTCAGAGGTGAAGGTGAGGAGTTGGGTGAACATTCCTCAAACCAATGTCAGAGGCTGACTTTTTACTCAGAATACACAGCTGTGTTGACGTCTTTCAAACAACGAACAAAACTAGGAGAACTTGCTGTTTAGCTCCAATTAAATCACTTTCTTTGTCAGATATGGCCTGGATAAATAAATTAATTAATTAATTAATTAATACATTTGGGAACATTTCTTTTGAAAGAACAAAACGATTGATGTGGCGTACAACAATACAAAAAAACTGAACGAAAAATGTCCACTTGTTCATTTGACTAAATATTCGTTTATAGGCTTGTTGGACTTTGGACCCACGTCATGATGCAGATGGTCGGATTGCCAAGGCCTTTGATCGACAAACTTTAAAGTGATATGACCACTAGATGGCGATAAAATGCATTAATATAAAAGAATGCGCCAATGACGCTGCAATTCGTATTCAGATTAGATTACAAAGAGCATGCATAATGTTAAAGTTTTCCTGTCCTGTGGTTGTGACTTTCATTTTCCTGATGCAAATCGATGTCTGTCTGACTGAAAAGCTACGGAGACTACTCTGCTGTCAAGTCCTGACAGACAGATCCTCCACATCAAAGCGGCCTTGTTCACCGTCTTCTTTCACACCTCGCATTTCATGCAAATACAAGTGTGGAGTTGGTAGTTGTCTTAATCTGAACAAATTGTGGAGTAGAACCAGGCTTTTTATTATTGTTATTATTTCATGCATTCTTTTGGTGGCGTAAATAAACAAGCTATATGATTGCTTGAGTTTGCAAAGTGCTTGATAAGGATGGCGCGTTACCGTAATCCACCGCTCACACCCTCTACCTCGCATGTTAGGCTACAGATTTAGAACAAGGTGCAAATTGCTGGCCTGCTGCGCTTATTTACATCTGCTGATCTGCAAATCCGGTCTTTCTTTCGTTCTTTCTTCTTGAAACAATGAAGTGAAACCGTAGTTGTTTCACATGAACAAGAAATACTTCAACAGGTTTATTATTATTATTATTATTATTATTATTATTATTATTATTATTATTATTACGTAGGCTATATATGTTCTTGCATGATGTTAGACAAATACTGCGTGACAAAGAATGTGTGTTTCTCAAATATATGCATATATATTTTTTGAAGATTATACTTCAGACGTGTCCAAACATTCTCCAAGCAGCCAATCGTCAGTATTACGTCTGGTGAATACAGAGAATACAGCATTTGTATTCATGAGCGGAGCTTTTCATATTTTAGTCACTTTACGTTTCACATCACATCAGTTTTCAATATTCTCAACTGTATTTATGTCTTGACTTTATTCTAACACATGGATATATTTCGATCTAAACCGGCTGTCGCGTTTTTTTTTTGTTGTTGTTTTTTTTTTGGAAAGTGATGTCTTTTGCAGCCTCTTGACAGGTTGCCCACACCTTAGTTCTGCCACATCTATGGTTCACCGACAGCGTGTGTTCCGGGTAGTGTGTGGAGTGATAGTTGAGGAGTGATAGTTTTGTGTTAGCCACAGTTTTTTTTTTTTTTTTGCATAACCTGCAATAAGATGGACTTCTCATGAATTTCTGTTTGCCACTCTTCCAAACAGACCGTCTTTGAGGATCTCTGCATCTCCTCCAGAGAAGCATTGGATTATTGCCTTTTTCTCTGATTACTGGACTGGGATGTTTCCACTTTGGCAATTCTCTCTTTATTTTGAGATGAAGGACAATGTTTTATAACCTAACCGTGCTTTCAACTTTTCCACAATTGCATTACTGATCTGTCTAGGATGTTTACCGATGTTGTTTGTTCACTAGTGTTCACTGACAACCATTTTTATACCGAGGTGGAAGCCAATCTGCTGCAATTCACTTTATTTAATGGTAAATAAAGGGGGCCACACAAACATAAATGCCCCACTTTACAGATTTTTAATTTGCAAAATACATTTTCCTTCTAATTTACAGTTGCACACTGCCATGTGTTGATCCTTCCCGAAAAAATAAATAAAAATAAAAAAAATCAACGGGTATGGAACCTTATCAGTGGTGCTGTAGAAGGATTATTTAATTGTATTAATATTTCTCCTGTCATTTTCTAAATTGTCACAATCACAAGAGCTGGTAGAGGTGTTAGGACCATTGACTGCAAAATAATTGACACTCAGTGAATATTGCAGGAACATAGGAGATGACAAGAGACCAAAGATGGATTCAGAGCGTTCTCAGAAGTACTGTTTGATCTGAAATCTGGAAGAGCTGAGTAACATTTTCCCTTCACATCTTCCCTTCGCTTTTGATCCTGAAGCCGTTCAATAATTTGCTATTGAACGCACACCCAAAGGGCATTACAGCCTAATTCGGTACATTATGACAAACTGGTGCTTATAGGAAATTGATTCTCATGACCATCCATGTATCCAAGGTATTAAAAAAAAACATATAAAAGCTGAGCTCAGAGCTATAAAACCCATTTGACATGTTCAGAACGAGGCCTAGAAAAGGAGCGATTACTCATTTCACACCTCACAAATGCCTACGACGTGCAGAGAAATCTTCGAGCGAGCGAAAGAGAGAGAGGGAGTGTTCACACAATCTGGCCCACAACTGCAGAGTAAATCTTTGTAACAGACGAGGGTGGGTGGTTAGTGGGATCGTTCTGTGTAAAAGTCGCTTTTTAGGAGCGAGAAAGGTGCATAAATAGAATGTCCACAGAGGTCTTTGTTTAAAAAAAAAGTTATTTATTTAAACTGGATGAGGTAGCTTACTAATGCACTATAAATACGCAGTCCTCGACTTTCTAAATAGGAAATAATTTAACAATGTATCTGGAGAGGAACAATTAAATGTTAAAACAAGTACATATTTACAAATGCATTCACCACCTTATCAAGGTGAGCCTGTACACTTTTAAATGCAGAATGTACACATCAATGATCTCTGCAACTATTTTTATTACATTTTACAACATTAAATACTTCAACTGCAGCTTTAATACATTTTTGCAAAGAGCTTCTTTATGTCTTAGCTGAAGTGGTTCCCTAGCTTTTTTTTTTTTTTGAAGACTTAAAAAATTTTTAAAGTAATGACATAATTTTAAAACAGGACAGAACAGGACAGGGATCTTGATTCCTTGAGTGTTTATTGGAACACAATGCTATGTTAATAGGTACTGATATGGTAGGATGTCAGAAAACCAGTGCTAGCTGCTGTTCTGCTAAATGACAACCATAGCCAGTTTTAGCAATAGAAGTCCAGACTCATCCTGCATGTCTAACTGCAATTAGTCTGGTATAGAAAATATTCACAAATGGACATTGTACAGTACTCTGTGAGTCAGCGTTTCAATTAAATAGAAGTGCAATTATATGGAGCGTCAATACCACCAACGCAACAGTGTAAGAGTCATAGCCTTAGACATATGGTTCTCAAACTGTGGTGCATGTATGACTAGTGACAGGTGGACTGACAACAGTGGTTTTCAAAAAGAAAATCTTGAAATAATTGTTCATAAGGTAAATGCAAGCACATTACCTGTTCATTAAAAACGTTGCCATATGCTAATTAAAAAAAGACTGTACAACATTGTGTGTGACTTAGTTTAATAATACACAAGTTGCCAGATGTACTAAATTTAATGTCAGGGCAGCCATATTGGATTGTGAGGTTGGAGATTGTAAGCACCCACTGACTTTACCATTGGGGATTTCAACTTTCTTTTAATTAATTAATTCTTTTTCAACTTTAAACTCAGAAATTTGAACTTATGTGTAAAAATGGAGGATGTATTTAAAACGCATTTTTCAACCAATCATGCATTGCCAATAAATGAGAATGACTGAATGATTTTGAGAATGATTTTGTGTCTCTATGACACAACCCAGCAAGTTCAAAAGATCCAAGTTCTGTTCTATTACTGTGTTAAAAAGCCTATCAAGATGGTGGTACTTGGAGAAATCACGAAGATAGTATATAATAAAAAATAAAAAAAAGAGAACCACTGTCAGAGACATTGTACTGTTGCCCATTCAGGGATGTTTTGTAGTGAACTACAGCCTATCCGGTACATTCTAGCAATAACCAATAATCAACTAGTTTACACAAGCCTCTTCAAAGTTCTTTACCAAGGTCTCCACATTGGCTTTGAGAAAGTCATGCCAGACGATGCGTGCTGGCTAGCTACCTCCTCTGTGGAGGAAGCTTGGTTTTGCTCCGAGTCCGTCTCATCCAGGTCGGAGCTCAGGTCGTCAGTGGAGGTGTTGGAAGTGACCGGGGACACCACTCTGGCGTACATACTCTCAGGGAGGGGCCGAGCGCTACTACAGGCTGGCTTGTTTTCATCAAGATGCTCCTCGTCATTAAGGGGCATCCTCTCCAGGAGGTGGTTCAGCAGCTCAGATGCAATGGCGGGGTCTATTCCAGGGCAACAGGACACAAACGTGTGCACATCGTGCATGCACTGGATGTAGCCGGCGGCGAAACGCTCCTTGGCCTCCCTGTTCAGAGTGTCCACCTCTGGAGAAAGACATACAGCAGCCACAACGGTATTTTAAATGTCAAATAAGGCAACCACTGTGGTCTCAGTAGTGTCTGAGCCAAACTATTGATTGAGTATGCGAGCAGTACAAGTCAGTCAATCTGTTGCAACATTATGGAATTTTGGTAAATTATTGAAAAACATCATCATTAGTGTTGCTACCAACAAATCTGCTGTTTGTGCTCCAGTCCTCTCACTGGCGCTGAAGTCCCTTGTTACGTTATTTTACCAACTGGGGGTTTTGAGTACTTCTGATGATAAACCAAACAACACAAAATATTATTTTTATTATATATTTTTAAAAAATATATCATTGTTACTGTTTTCAGCAAAACTGGGTTTATTGAATATGCTTTGTTGCAACAAAACAATATTGAGTAATTTAAAAAAAAAATCTACTTATTAATCTCTTAGTCTATGTTCACACAGCAGGCAAATGTGACCCAAATCCATTTTATTTTTCCCACCTGTGACCCATATAGACCTTTTTCATGTCAGTCTGAATGGCCCTATTCAGATCATTTCACTCCCGCCCCCCAAATAACAATCTGATTTGTGCCAATTCAATGTGTGGTACTAAATTAGATAATTTTCAAAGTCTGAACAGCCATGTCTCATTTTATCAGACTTTGACGTCGTTGATGTTAAGGGCGCATCATAATTCTGCACCAGAAGAAGCTAGCCACACTAAATCCTGACGTAAATAATGGGTGAAAATTTTAACTCTGCAAAATACAGAACTATGAAGAAAGTCTGAGTCAAGTGAAGAACGTGACATCACAATCCCACCACTCCTGGTAGCCATCAATACTCAAGGCCATCACGATTAATTGTGTTTTCATTTTTACCAGCTCTAATTGATCAGCAACTTTAAAATTGATAATATATTGTGAAAAATGTATATACTCTGTATATTGTGTATACATAGTATACACAATATACATGCATGTATATGCATGTTTGGTTGACTTATCTGTAGGTCATCATGACTTACAGATAAAGTCATGTTTCATGTTTATCTGTAGGGATAATCAAGACTTTCTCCATGCCATGCATAATTTCTAAAAATAATTACATATAAATAAATGACGGGTGATTTGTTCTTAGATGGTCATGTTTCATTTTTGAGGGCTAGTCTTTGATATACCTATAAAGTTAATGTGCTAAAATTGTCCTGACACGCATGTATATATTCATACATTCATAAATTTACATGTATTTCTTAAGGAGGATCTCAAGACCCTGTACTTGTCAACTGGGGACCTCAACTGAGGTTACAACTCAAATGTTGGGATGATAATATGTATCCGCTAATAATAAGAACTATATTTCTTCGCGGAAGAATTATTTAAAGTTATTTACAGGCTGTTTTCGTTCGGTTCAAAACATTTTATTTATTTATTTATTTATTTTTTTTGTAGGCTATAGGTCAACCTTATTTTAAATGCTGCTATACAGTAGCAGGGGTTTTTACCTTGTGCTCGGCTCTGCAGGATGCTTTCTACATGTTTCACCGTCACCTCCAAAACTTCAGCATTCTCCATCTTCGACTGTAACTGCGGCGAGTGAAAAGCAGCAGCCACCGGTTGAGCTAAATTAACTCAATTAAGGACACATCGACGTGAGGTCATTTAAATAAAAAGGCTCACTTACGTCTGAGTCTGCGATGAGAATCCTGAGCTCTTGTAAGCTTTCATTAATGCGAGCTCTTCTTTTCTTTTCCATGAGAGGTTTCCTCATCTACAGGAAGAATATCGAGGGACAAGAGAGGTCATGGTTATTACTTTCTGCGCTCTGTCGCAGCTCCCAAAATCTCCATACCCTACCTTCCTGTCAGATTGTGCTTCGCTGTCACCTCCATTCATTCCGCTGGTGTTGCTGCGTACCGGAGCCATGGTTGAAGTTTGGCCAGGAGGCTGCTGGGGTGTTTTCCAGAAAGCCGTTAGCTGGAGTCCGTGTGGGGGACAGATGGCCGTGCGGTAGTTGACTCCTTCAGAGAATGGGCTGTTATTGCCGGGGGGGGGGCTTTCTGCGGCTGTATACGTGGCTCATTTACATATAAATGGATGAACTGGGTGTAAAGACAGAGAAGGCGCGCAACGCCCGTACTCTTTATCAACAGGGGTCCTGGACCGCGGGGCCAAGACATGCGATGATGTGCAGTCGAACTTTAAAGAGTTGAAGTAACTTATAAACTATGCATTCAGGATCATATGTTCAGTCGCAGATAGTTTGTTGCACACTGCTCTTAACAAATACAATTCAACATCAGTTTCCTTATTAGTTGCATGGCTAAGCCCTTATTAAGTTGTGCTTATCAGGGACAGTTCTCACGTCATTAGGAAGTTTGGTTAATTAATTCTTAATTGCTAACATTCAGTTGACAAATGAAAACCAATTAACTCCTGTTTAAAAAGCTGTAAAGAAGGCAAACCGCAAAGGTCCCGATTCACTGTTGTTTTACTTTCTCGTGTTTTTGTTTTTTTTCTTCGTTTTGTTCTTCATAAAGTGTTATTTCAGTTCCTTTATTTTAGTCTATTAAAAAAAGAGAACAAGTATGAGCACATGACCTCATTTATTGCCATCTAAGGTACAGTGTGTAAAAAGAAAGTAAAAAT
>NW_015116445.1:36297-36733 GCF_001443285.1 Poecilia latipinna | reverse complement strand
TTCCCATGCCGCGACAACTCTCTCCGGGGCCGGCTCTAGTCATGGATACATGAGGGGGCTGGCGAAAATGTTAAGGGGGCGTCATTATGTATATACATATTAGGGGTTGATGGACTTGATATATTTTAAAGTGGACTATAAAATGATAAAAGTCGAGTAGAAGTCGACTCCTCACAGTGATGTCATAGAAACTTAAGCGAACTCCACAGCAACTTACAGGCTTGTATTATATTCACAGCAAATATTGGCAAAAAAGCCTTTTAAGTCTTTTATGCAGGAATAAACGTGTAAGAAACAGAACATCATCACAGACTTCTTCGTCAGCAGCGGATTCAAGTCTGAAAAGTTGCACTGTGAGGGTTTGAGTTGATTTATTTCTAGGTTATTTTGTGTTTATTTAGATCTGTGTCCCTGTGAGTCCCTGTGCTGTCATGTC
>NW_015116445.1:23714-31817 GCF_001443285.1 Poecilia latipinna | reverse complement strand
GAACTACGGCGGTCTAAAGGGGCACCGAATAAGCATTGAATTTCTCTGCTCATAATGCCCAAACATATGCATAGCTGACCAGAAATCAGTTTTGTTCGTTTCATATGTACTCTCTTTTCATATCTGATCTGAGTGAGATTACCTTTGTTGAGAACTGTACAGTGTATTTTTCTTATGTTTTAAATTTTATCTTGTCTTTTTTATTTTTATATTTTACTTTTGTGAGAATGTGTCTATTTGTCTGTGTGCTGCTAGCACACCTAAATTTCCCCACTCTGGACATAGAAGCTATTTATATTCTAAACTCACTGAAAATCTAAGCTGTGCAGAATCAAGACTGAAAAACGTTTCGTTTACAGCAGCTTTAATTGAATGATCTAATAATTTGTGTAGCTGTTTGAATTGTGAAATTTAAGATTAGATCCGTTTCTTTTTTGCAATTCTTTTACGTGTTTGGCATATTAAACTCTAAGTACAATTTTAAAATGATTTTTTTATGTAGTTTCTAGAAAGTTGATTTAATTTTATTTATTTAGCTGCGACAACCCACAATCAGAAACTCCAGCCAGTAGAAACAAGTAATATGCATTTCTGTCCATGTCACTTTTTTCACCTTCTTATTTAAGGTGATGTTTTGGTGAAAACAGGTGAAATGTCTGATTGACATTAATGTCTGTTCTTTAGGATTTTTACAGTGAGAGAAAGGTCTCTCCCCACATGCCTGCATGGAGGGTTTCTTCTGAGCTGACAGAGCCTTCTCTGTTGTCTGAAACCAGAGAGCTGAGCATTCCTCGGTCCGGGCCTCAAATAAAGTCCCTATGCCTTGCAGAAATAATTCAGGTTCCCACAGGGAGTGCAAGCTTATGCACAAGTCCTGGGTAGCTGCTTCTGTCAAGGTGGACAATCAGTGTCTTTGTGAAGCCAAGTGAATGTCAACAGGCTACTTCTGCAGCAGGTCCCACCCAAGCCTGTCTTATTGGTGCAGCTTGCAGATGATCTTACCAGCACAGAAGAAACAACGAAGGGCAGGGCGTCTTAAATGGACACGGTCTGTTCATGTATTCTGGGTTTTCTCATAGTAAAACAAACTTTGGACATTTGCAATTCTGTAAAGGATTATTGAAACCTAACAGCTGTTTTGGAATGTCTCACAACAAGAATTCACCAGCAAAAGGTAGGCCACTCTTTTTTAGTAGTTACGAAACATTTTTAAATCACAGATGCTAACAAAATGAAAGGATAAACGACAAAAGGCTTTTTAACACTTCTGTTAATAAGGTTTTTAAATAATTAAATTTAAGATATCCAATCATGTTAAATTTGAGCTACAGCACATTGACATTTCTTCTTGAATCTTGAGGGGCCTTAGTCTATCTCAGAAATAGTTGGATTTTATAGCACTGTATCATCTTTTAGAGAATTTAAATAAAGATAATATAGAATGTGTTACACTAGTTCTCTAACCTGTGTGGGCTTTTGGACAAATTAGAATGAAATAAAAATGTGTAAACTCCTTCCATAAAGTCATTTTCTGTTATAAGCTGCAGAAGTAAAGCACTAAGAAAAATCTAATGTTTGAGGAAAAAAGTTGTAAGGGTTTGATACATATGGCATTTTGTAATAATTTTATAGGTTGTTCTGTGAGGGAATCTTTAGTCTGTCTTATAAATATTGTCTTTTGAAATTAAAATCTCACAACTTCCCATATCCATGGTTTTCAGACAATCCTTCGAATACCACAAGGGGCTCTTCAGCTGCCATTAGTGATATTCTGGAGAGAGAACTTGGTATCATCTTGGGACTCCAATATAGAGCCAATAATGGGTTTTTTTTATGTGTCCTGTCCAGTAATATGGGACTCAGAATTGTAGTCTGAGTGTCACAGTGAGACCCAACAGAGTTACTTTCAGAAACAGAGGTCTATAGCATTTGACATGATGCTCATCTGCTGCGTGATGTAGAGGTAACGCATGTCTTATATACAGAAGCAATCCAGTCATCCTGCGATTGATTCCAGACTTTTGCTGCATATCTTTTCCCCTTCTCTCTTTCACTTCCTGTCTGGTGACTGTCAATGCAGGCTTATAGAGCCTAAAAAAATGAGATACTGCTTTGGGTTTATTTCAAATATAAAGGGCAACAACAACAAACTGAATGTAAGGGAGAGAGGTGAACAGAATAGAATAGCTTTTATTGTCGCTGAGATAAAAACAATGTTTGAGGACAGTGTTAAACCAGTGAAATGCAGTTTAGCATCCTCTCACAGGCAGCAGTTAAAAGATAAGGTAACACTTTATTTGAAGGGGGTTGAATAAGACTGACATGACACTGTCATAAACACCTGTCATAAACATGAATAAGCCTTCATGAATATNTATGACTGTTGTCATAAAGTGTCATTCGCTAAATTATGACACTTTGATACAANGTTGACATTATTCAAAATGTCTTTGTTATGACAACTTGACATTAACCAAGAAATCATTACTGATATAAATTTGTTATAAAAGTATTACCGATTTCACTTTAAAAATTAGGTAACTTTATGTTATTAAAGGTAAAGTTTAAACAGTAATGATTTCCTGGTTAATGTCAAGTTGTCATAACAAAGACATTTTGAATAATGTCAACTTTGTATTAAAAGTGTCATAATTTACCGAATGACGCTTTATGACAACAGTCATAAATATTCATGAAGACTTATTCATGTTCATGACAGGTGTTTATGACATGTTTATGACAGTGTCATGACAATCTTATTCACCCCCCCTTCAAATAAAGTGTTACCAAAGATAAAATCTATACATGTGCAGTAAAATTCTGTACATGTGCAAAAGTAACAACAGATTTTCCAGAGATATTAACACTGTAATATATACAGACTTTATTTAAAAGTGCAATGTGCAATTGCTTATCCACTTGGATGGGTGGTTGTGAGGAAGTATCAGCACTAGGACATATATACAGGCAGTTGTCATGAAGTGTCATTCAGTAAATAATGACACTTTTAATGCAAAGTTGCACTAAAAGTTGCATTAAAAGTCCATTAAAAGTGCCAACTTTGTATGATTTTGTAAATTATGATAATTTAATGCAAAGTGCAAAAACACAAAGAGAAAAAACAAAACAGAGAAACCACAACAACAAACAAAACATATGCATATATGATAATACCAATTTCAGTGAGGGGCTCACTGAAAAGTATACAGTAAATAGTAATACATAATGCTGGAACTGTGGCACAACTGAGTATATCTGACAAACACCTCAATCTACCCGCCTGCTCCCTGGCAAGCGACTATCATGCTGAGCTGGCACATACCCAAGCACCCAGCACTAGACACCAAGAGAAAGTAGGCCAGAGGGGCCCATGGTGATCCAGGAGTGGGGGTAGCACACAACCCAACCTAACAGATAAATATTCACACACAGACACAATCATGTTCCCATCCTCATGCTCACACACAGACATTAATACCTTCTCACTCAAAGTAAACACTCACAAAAATGTCTAGAGTCTAGGGACTCCTGGAGGAGAGGTCCAACCCTGTAAAGCACCCACACACAGCTCCACACAAAGCCCCCTCCTCCAGCTGTCCCTCAACACACACCACCCACTGTACTGGCAAGGCAAAGGCGCTGCACAAAACCAACCCAACCCTGTGTGCTACTAGGAATCTGGGAATCTAGAGAATCTCTCATGAGACTGCAAACTGTTTAATTAATCATATTTGGGAGTCTTCTTGTGCTATGAGATGAGAATCTTCCACATATTAACCCAGTTTGATCCAAATATTTCGTAAAACCTGTTTGAGGTGCTAGAATTTTAGACACAATCACTACAACATTTAAAAGTGAGATAAAGCTTATACCTGCTACAAGGAGAGAATCTTTGACTTTATAATAGATGTATAATACATGTCTTTGTTTATGTGTCTAATATGCTGTCCATGTCTGTTAACACCTGTGTTGTCATGCTCACACTTTTCTAACATTTCACTTGTCTTTGTTTCCATATAACTTTCATGATGCATATCATCACATTTCATTATAAGCCAATGATAACCTGAGTAAATTCCAAAAGGTTGGTTTCTAAAGATGTTTTCATACATTAGAGAAAAGCATTATCCAAACCAACATTGGTCCACATGAATGATACTAAGCCTGATACTAGTAACTACATGTGCTACCCTCAGAGTAACTGCCATCAAACATATGTGATAAAATTTAACATCACTGTGAAGAAATTTTGACCCACTCTACTGATAATGAAGAAAATGTTTAAGTCGACCACACTGGCTGCCTCAGCAACTGAATCAAGTTAAAGTCCTGACTTTGGCCAAAGACATGAAAACGTAGATGCCTCATTGAGTAGGTCGGCCCATTGCTGCAATACGTCACAAGGTTTGCCATATTGAATGTGGCTCAAATGGGGTCACATTTGAGCCACATTATGGTCTGCTGAAGAGAAGAAATCATTGTTTAATCACTTACAGAAAGTTACTTAAATCTTTAAGGATGAGGCTAAAGAAGTTTCAGACTATCACATTCGAACCACTGTTTTTTTTCTTTCTTTTATTCTGAAATTCTGTATTAATTTAAAACAAGATGTAATGGGACACCCCATAAAAAGATCTATCTTGTTCTCAACAGTCCAAATGACACTTTCCCCAAAGTGTTGAGGATCATCCAGATGTTTTTGGCAAAGATAAGGTCAGCCTTTTTTTTTTATTCTGGCAAGGAATTCTTCAATAGATGGCAGATTTTCCTTAGTCTCTTTCTTATTGTGGAATCATGAAGACTGAGCTGCATTACCATAGATGTTGTTTATGGTTCAAATTGGGCCTTCTGGAGGAGTAGTCAATGGCCTATAGGGGGACACCCCTGGGAAGGTTGGTCAAAGTTCCTTTTCAAAAAATGTGGTAAATCACAGTTAAGCAATTATATAACAAGAAATATGTATGTATCCTAGGCTGGTTTGGATATCTTTTTTCTCTTCATAAATGAGATAATCATTTAAAAACTTCTTGGATTCATTTATTTTTGTCAGATAATAAAGCTTGTATGATCTGACCAAAATAGACGTGTCAGAATAGCAAATAGTTTGGGAGCAAATACTTCACTTTTTCAGTTGCTTCAGTTTGCATTGTGGTGGCAGTCAGTGAGTCAGTCAGGGAATTAGACAGGATTCAATGTTAGACCACTTAACATGCTTTATTTCAGCATTCAAAATAATTAAAAACATCTCAGTTTATTATACATATACAAAATAGGTACAGATCTGATTTTTCCCCCATGGGTGTGTCCTTCTAACTCACAAACTCTTTCTGATGCCTCTCCATCTGGGTGGTGATTAAAATCTATTCTAATTTGTTGATGAGGAAAGTCACCTGTTCCACAAGAGAACAAGAAAATAAGTACAACAGATTCATGAATGAAGGGATGAAAAGTTGGAGTAGAAGCTGAATAGCAAAAAGAAAAGTTTTACTGCCACCATGATCAGACAGAAGAAGTTTGTCTCCTTCTGGGCACCAAGAATTAAAAGCTGTGGTTTCATTTTTAGCACCAAGAGGGCGCTGCCATGCCAGAATGTTTGTAACACTGCACAACAGTGGAGCCAAACTGGATAGCCAACAGACCTCAAAGAAAAAAATAGCACCCTCAAGTTTTAGTTCTGCTTCTGTTAAAAGTGTCAGTAAACCTCAACTACCCCACAGACCGCCATAATGAAAACAGGCTTCATTTCAAATACTCAGTCCTTTTAAAATGCTGGAATTTCTTTCATTTCTGAGGTAGCCATATTTTCTTTTTCATAAAAGAGGTTTAAACTCATTTTTCTCTGCTGGTGTTTTTAATGCAATGGTTCTTAGGAAAAGACAAAACAAAAACAAGATATCAACCACAAAACAAACAAATCACAACAGCAGTAAGAGGGGGATGTTGGCCTTGCCAAGAGCAGGTGAAGCAGAGGAGGGCAGAACAACAAACACAAAGATGACTGTCAGTTTCACCGTTTATTCATCAACACCTGAAACGTGGTACAAACAATTGAATTCTGTCTGTTGTGACTGTCCTTTCATTCCTCAGAGCGCAGAGGTGTATAAAATACAAAAGTCAGTTTTGTATTTTTGTAAACTCCAGAGAGGCCTGGTTTGGCTAGAATAAGAGGGGAGGTTGTTGTTTTTTTTTTTTTTACACTTTACAGAGGCATATATTATTTTCTTGTTGCCAGTGAAACAAAATGTCTTCTCTACAGGATCCTTGGTGTTGGTGATGGCAAAAAACAAAGGGAAAAAAGTAAAAAAAACAAAAAACAAAAAACAAACAAAAATAGTGGTCCCAAACACAGCGATGCAGATGCCACCACACCGCCACTGTCTTGTTTTTGTTCAAGTGCAGTTTTAGGCAAAGTAGACCATTGGAGACAAAGGCCAAGTGGAGATGTGTCGATTCAGGAGTGAAGGGTCAGATTTTTCAGGCAAATGACATTGGAAGAATCTTTTGGTGGGGTTTCTTTTTTGGGGAGAGATGACTGCTAGAAAAAATAAAACACACACACACACACACACACACACACACAACAACACTTTCAAGTCCAGATTTCTCTTTTTACAAGAAACAGACAGGTCCAACTTCAAGGCCAAACTCTTGGTCTGGAGCACCAACGTCCATAGGAGCAATATCAATGATGGGGAGGCGAGATGTTTTTGTTGTCTTATAGTCAATGACTGTCTTGCCCCATGTTCCGGTGTGTGACTGTAGGAAAGGAGGAATAGATGATAATTACTTTTAAAATATTAAAATGACTCACTCAACAATCCCCCTGCTTGACCAGCTGCTCTTCTTATTGAAGAACTAGAAATGAAAAGGAAAGTGTTTCTCACCGTGCATCCATCTTCCAGGACACTGTAGGTGAAACGGCTGTTGCCCTCAGCTCTGATCTCAATCTCATTGGAGCCCTGGAGAAGGAGGGACTTCTTGAGGTTGCCGGCAGCAGCATCCATGTAGGCAATGCTGTTCTTGCAATGATAGGTGATGTTCTGGGATGCCTCAGTAGACATGAGACGCAAGAAGGTCAGCTGAATGTTGACATCCTCTGGCAGAGAACCCTCGCTGCCGTAGTCAAACTGGGCAGGAAAGAGGAAAAAGAGTTAACTGGTTGGATTTCCAAGAGGAAAGATCGAATCTGGTAAGAGAGGATAGAAAAGAGCTGGTAGGAAAAGTGGAACAGAAGACAAAGTTTGATGGAAGGTTAGGGATCCAAATAAAAATTCAGGTTGTGAGGGAGGGACTTTTGCGGCATAAGGTTTCACCTGGAAGCCGTCATTCATAGCCTCTCCGAACCAGACGTGCTTCTTCTCCTTGATGTTCTTGCTCATGTACCAGTTTTTCTTGGCAACCTCAGGCTGAGTTGGTGTTATGCAGGTCTCTCCGGTGTCCATGTTGCAGTAGACCTTGATGGCATCCTGAGTGCAACCCTGGTCAGGGTCAATCCAGTACTCACCTGAACAACAGAATAAAAGGGTCAGTTCCTATTATTTTTGGAGAAGAACTACAGCCAGCATACATACAAACAATTGGTATTGCACGCTTTAACAAATATGGACTCACCGCTCTTCCAGTCAGGGTGGCACATCTTGAGATCTCTGCAAGTTCTGGCAGGGTTCTTTCTGGTTCCGTCAGGGCTGCGGATCTGCTCAATCTGTTGACTAAGGCTCTTCAGGGTGCTGTCCACCTCCAGGTCGCGGTCACGGAGAACATTAGCATCATCAGCACGGAACATGCGGAAGGGATCAGGGGCCTTCTCCTGGGTAATGAAACCAATGTCGAATCCACCACCGGGGGCACCAGGAGGTCCTGGGGGTCCTGGAGGTCCAGGAGGACCCTAACAAAGAAAGACGATTTGGTTAGTACATTAGTGATAAGTTCTGCTCATCCATCCATTATCTAAAGTGATGGGACGGAGTGTCTATCTCCAGTGGTCATCAAGCGAGAGGCGGGCTACACCCCAGACGGGTCACCGGTCTGTCACAGGCAACACAGAGACCAACAGGGCAAACAACCATGCGCGCACACACACACACACACACACACACACATATA
>NW_015116445.1:0-20493 GCF_001443285.1 Poecilia latipinna | reverse complement strand
CACACACACACACACACACACACACACACACACACACACACACCTAAGGAGAATTTAGAGAGATTAATCAACCTAACAGTCATGTTTTTGGACTGTGGGAGGAAACTGGAGTACCTGGAGAGAACCCGGCATTCACAGGGAGAACATGCAAACTCCATGCAGAAAGAACCCAGGATTTGAACCAAGGACCTTCAGTGTTACCAACTGTGGCAGTGTGCAGCCCACTGGTAAGTGGAAGGAGGAAAATAAGTTGATAGGGGGACTTACAGCAGGTCCCATCTCTCCAGAACGTCCACGAGGTCCAGGAGGTCCAGTGGGTCCAGGAAGACCAGACATACCGTCCTTACCTGGAGCACCAGCAGATCCAGCTGGACCCTGCGAAAAGTACACAGAATAATTAGGAAAACATAATTCTACAAATAAGTTGAGCAAATATTAAAAGGATAATGGTAATAAACTGCTGATAGTTGAATGACAACGTACTCTGGGTCCAGCAGGTCCAGAAGAACCAGCAGGTCCAGCCTCTCCAGAAGCTCCCTAGAAGTTCATAGAAAACAATGTGACTTAGAGGTTGATTCTGTGATTATACATTATATATTTTAGCATAGAAAAATCAGTAAACATGTACATACAGGAGGTCCAGGAGGTCCCTGTTGGCCAGTAAATCCTCTGTGTCCCTTCATGCCTCTTTCTCCAGCCTCTCCAGTCTCTCCCTTGTCTCCACGAGCTCCAGCAGGTCCCTGAAAAGATGGATGGAGATAATTAATTAATTTTACTTTTGCTTGTCCTTACATACTTAATTTCTTATTGGAGCAATTGTTCCTTACAGCAGGGCCACGAGGTCCAGCAGGGCCAGCGGGGCCAGCGGGGCCAGCAGAGCCCTGAAACACAGAAACCTCCGTTTAACTTTGAGGCGAATGTCAAGACATGCCACATCTTCATGCACGTTAAAATGAAAAAATTGAACCAATTGATAAGCATGGCGCAAATTTTCACTCACAGTCTCTCCACGGTCACCAGTCTTTCCAGCGGGTCCAACAGGTCCAGGGGCACCAGGGGGTCCAGGGGCACCAGGGGCTCCCGCAGCGCCACTCTCTCCACGGTCTCCCTACAACACAAACAGAAAATCAGATAATCTGGTTCTTTCTACCAACCAAGAAACCACTCAGGACAGGAGTTATCAAACATTCTACAGCAACTAGATCCTCTACTTGAAAGTTGTTCCATTACTTCTGACCCAAAGTCTGAAAATGGGGTTTCAGTTCTGTCTAATTTTGATTCGTTTTACCAGTCAAGCAATCTGGTAGGCAGTTTGCTCAGAAAAAGGTTCAAGGTCAATGACTTAATGCAATTAGGTGGGATTTCTCTGGTTTTTATCTGACTAGCATTATATAACAAACTGACTGTATCTCAACCTACTGTAATTAGGATTAATTTAGGATTTATGTAGCTGAATCTGAATTAACCAAATTGACAGGAGTTGAATTATGACTCGTATAACTGGATATGAACTCAATGACTGTTGTGTGCAGCTCAATCATTCAACACATATCATAAACCTACTTTGGGTCCAGGGGCTCCATCGCGTCCAGATGGTCCTTCATTACCAGGGTTTCCCTATGATGCAAACAAAGCAACTCAACTATCAGCAGAACACTAAACTTATGCATGTGCTAGACCATAAAATGGCTCAGAACACTCCAGTGACCGGGGGCCTTCATCTCACCTCACGTCCAGGTTCTCCAGGGGCACCAGCAAGACCAGGGGGTCCCATGGGTCCAGGAGGCCCGCGCTCACCACCAGGGCCAGCAGGTCCAGGCTTTCCAATTTCTCCCTGTTGAAGACACAATATGTAGACACGTTACCTTTTGCCAACGCATAGCTTTTTACGTCACTAAACAATTCACGTGTAGTTATTAAGGTGTATTTAACTGCCTTTTGGAAGTTGCATAAAAACAGATGCTTAGATTTATTATTTTAGTTTTGTAAGATAAGGTAAATGGTTTGATTGTCTATGATGGGGGGATTTTAGAATCAAGATCAATCTACTTACTGCAGGCCCAGGGGGACCAGAGAAACCTCTCTCTCCTCTCTGTCCAGGCATACCAACGATACCACGTGCTCCAGCAATACCTTGGGGTCCAGGCAGACCAGGAGCTCCCTGAAGGTCAAGCAAAAAGAAAAATAGAGGTATAGGTTAGAAATAAGCAACATCAAGAGTGAACAAATTATTTATGCAGCTAAACATGGCCCATGTTAAGCTGCATAAATAATGCAAATAGTGGAGATTTGATGTTGTTACATTGAGTTATTCATTTTCACCTGAAGGTGATCTTGGTTGTTTTGAAAGCCTGTTACAGAGAAGCTTACTTACAGCAGTACCATCTGCACCAGGGCTTCCCTTCTCTCCAGGAGTTCCTGGGGGTCCAGCAGCACCAATCTCACCAGGGCGACCAGCAGGTCCAGTCTCACCACGGTTTCCTTTGGGTCCCTCCTTGCCAGATGGTCCAGGAGGTCCGGGGGGTCCAGAGTTTCCCTACATATTGGGAATAGGGGTCAATTGTAACGGTTCTGGAAGACCTGGACTTTTCATTATCAGAAACACAAAGTAAAAAAAAAAAAAGTTAAAACCTACTGCAGGGCCTGGAGGGCCAACTCTGCCAGCAGCTCCAGGGAAGCCTGTAGCACCCTAAGAAGAAGGACCATAAGTAAAATGAGCAAAGACTGCATCAAACCAGTGCACTTGAACAAGTCAACTAAAGTAATGCAAGGCTAAAAAGTAATTTACAGAAGAAGACAAGAGTAATGACTTACAGGAGGTCCAGCTGCTCCACGGGCTCCCTTAGGGCCAGTGTTTCCAACAGGACCCTAAGAAAACACAACACAACCTCAATCAAAATGCAAGAGTCTTTGGAAGATAAATAATACAAACCACAAATGAATGCGTCTTCAAACCTGAGGTCCGGGAGCACCAGTTGGTCCGGCAGGGCCTGGAGGTCCAGCATCTCCCTTAGCACCATTATCTCCAGGCTCTCCCTTAGCACCAGGCTGTCCATCAGCACCCTGAGATTGAACGGCAGTGATTTGAAAAATACTAAGGTTTTTAGAATAGCTTAGTGCAAATTTACAAAGTGGAAAAAAAGAAGAAAACTAAATCAGCCAGTGCAAAAAACTTACAGGAGGTCCAGCAAATCCAGCAGGTCCAGGTGGTCCAGCTTCACCGCGCTCACCCTGTTACAGACGAAGAATTATTAGTCAAGGTTTTGAGAATCCAGTCAGTAGTGGGACAAGTTTGGGAGACAAGCAGATTTTACTAACAGGGGCTCCGCGGGCTCCAGCAGGGCCGACAAGCCCAGGGGCACCATTCTCTCCCTTGTCACCAGGAGCACCAGCTGGTCCAGGAAGTCCAATTGGTCCAGTCAAGCCACGGGGCCCATCTTTACCAGGTGCACCATCAGCACCCTTAGCTCCTTGGTCACCCTGGATTATTGGATGAAAAGGGTTTATCGGGTTTATATGAGTTTGCTGCAAATCACATCACAACAATTTCTATAATAGTGCATTAACACCAATCAAACTATCATGACCTCCAGCAGATGAAGAGCATAACTCTTTTGAGGTTAATGGATCAGTTAATGAATCATATCTATTAAGCAGAAAGTGAACCTTGTGTCCTCAAAATTGATGTGTTAGAAGCAGGAAAAATGAACAAATGTAAAGATTTGTTTGAGTGTAACAAGAACTACAGCAGTGTGAGAAAGTATTTGCCCCTTTCTGACTTTGTTTCTTTCTTTAGATGTCTGTCAAACTTCAGTGTTTCAAAACATTAAAGAAATTTAAAAAATAGTCAAAGATGACAGAAGCAAACACAACGTTGCCCTGTGTGAACAAGTGATCGCCCCCTAAACCTAATAACTGGTTGGGCAACCCTCAGCAGCAACAACTGATAGAAAGCTTTTATGATAACTTGACATGAGTCTTTTCCAGCTGTGGAGGAATTCTGGCCGACTCTTCTTTGCACAATTGTTCTAAATCTGCCGCAATGGGGGGTTTGAGTACGAATGACCTTTTTAACGTCATACCACAGCATGGGAGACAAGTAAGTTTAAGGTCAGGACTTTGATTATGAGGCTCCAAAGTCTTTATCTGTTTTTTTTTTTCAGCCTTTGCGAGTGTTTTGGATCATTGTCCTGCTGCAGAACCCAAGTTGACATTCGAACATTCTCCTTCGGGATATTTTGGTAGACAACAGTCTGTGATAAATGGAAGCTGCTTTCAGGTCCTGAAGCATCAACACAGTCCCAGACCATCACACTACCTCTACCATGTTATACTGTTGGTATGATCTTTTTCTGAATTACTGTGTTATTTTACACCAGATGTATTGGAACACACTCCTTCCAAAGAGTTGAACTTTTGTCTAATCAGACCACAGAATGATTTCTCAAAAGTCTCAGGATTATCAAGATGTTCTGGTAGTGTGTGGATAACGGGTCTGTCTGGAGCACCAAAGCTTTGTAAATGTCTTTGTAACCCATTCCAGACTTATAGATCTGAAATATTGTCTTTCTCATTTGTTTCTGAATGTCTTTGGATCTCTGCATGATGTCTAGCTTTTGAAGATCTTTTGGTGTTCTTCAATCAGGTCCTATTTAAGTGACATCTGGATTAAGAACAGGTGTGGCAGTGACCAGTCCAGAGTGTGGTTAGAGAAAGTGAACTCAGGTATGATAAACAGCATTATGTGCTGACAGAGGGGCAAATACTATTTTACACAAGTCCGTAGCAGTTTGGATGTTGTTCTCATATACTGATAAATCTCCTTTCAAAAGGAATAAACATGCATTTTTTTCCTTGTGTTATCTTTGACTAATATTTAAAATGGTTAGATATTATGAAACATTGAAGTTAGTAAAACGTTCAAAAAAGTAGAAATCAGGAAGGGGCAAACACTGTTTCACACCACTGTATTTTGGGTTTCAGTGGTCAGTATCTGTCAGCATGGTCTAAGGAAGGAATTTCAGCGAACCAGTGAATGATGTCTGATGCACTTTGGAAACAAAAGCTGGCCTATGTGGTCCAAGCTACTTTAGAGCTACTGTACCTTCAACTACTGAAGAGAACTTATTACTGGTTTTCAAAGGAATATTTCACAACACAAACTGCACTGGAAGTTGTGACATATCGGACTACACAGTCAGGACCAGTCTGGTGCCTATGCTGCCTGGTGGACATGTATATGCATGATGAAATGCGATTGCAAATATTGGGAGTCATGGAGAAATACTGTTGTGATCACTCACTCTGTCTCCTCTCAGTCCTGGAAGGCCAGCAGCTCCGCGCTCACCAGGCATTCCCTGCAGTCCAGGAGGACCAGCAGCTCCAGGAGCACCAGGGGCTCCAGGTTCTCCCTTAAGAGGAATGTAATAAACAACAATGAAGCAACAATGCCTGATATTTTCTTGAACGTGATTTTATTTAAACTTTCAAATTTATTAAGTGATTGCAAATCTATACCTTAGCACCATCATTACCAGGAGAACCAGGGGATCCACGGGTGCCAGCGGGGCCAATGGGGCCGGGGGCACCACGCTCACCGGGGAATCCTCTGTCGCCCTGAGAAGAAAGGTTGTAGAAAGTTAGGTAAGTGTCCAAATTAAATAGTGTGGCTCTTTTTGTAGAATAATAGCCTGTTCTAACTATTGCTACCTTGTGAAAGTAATCTTTTAATAAAACAGTTTTATTTAGAAAGCAGTGTAAATCTCTAAAGATGTTTTAAACCCCTTCCCCCCACTCCTCCCTCCACCCACCAATACAGGATTCTCCTAGGAGTGTATCATCGGTTAAAGAAACAACAGTGAGTAAAAGCTGCTTACTCTGGCTCCAGCAGGACCTGCAGCTCCTGGCTCACCAGGCAGACCCTAGACAAAAAAGATAGCAATGAGGAGGAAGCACTTTCACTTAGGAAAATGTATTAAAGCTAATGCATAAATCAATGTGCACCTGCTCTCCAGGCTTGCCACTCTCACCAACGGCTCCCTGAGGTCCAGGAAGACCCTGGAATCCAGGGGAACCAGAAGGCCCTGCCTCTCCTCTCTCACCAGCAGGACCCTGGGGATGCAGAGAAATACATTGTTGTAATTTATATATATATATATATATATATATATATATATATATATATATATATTTTTTATTCATGAAGAATTGGATGTTGGTGCAAAAAGTTGTGCAGAAGTGTGTTACTTACGGCAGGGCCTGGAGGACCTTGAGCACCAACTTCACCATCCTTTCCAGCAGCTCCCTGAAGACAAAGATGACAGATTTTCAAACGGACAGACACAGCCTCTCTGACTGACCAGAAAGTGTTGTTAAAAATAAAAAATGAGCAAAATATAGGCCTCTTACAGCAGCGCCAGTGGGTCCCATGACTCCTCTCTCACCGGGCTTTCCAGCCTCACCCTAATCACAAAAAAATAAAAGAAACAACAAAGAGAACATATATTAGTGGAGCAGTCCTCAGAAGTTCAAAATCCATATCAACGAGCGTAACAACAATACGTTTTTTCTTTTTAGATCATACTCACAGCAGCTCCCTTTGGTCCAGGAAATCCCATAACTCCAGGCTGACCTCTTGCTCCAACAGGGCCAGGGGGTCCAGGACGTCCATCTTGTCCAGGGGCTCCCTGTGGAGATGAAATAACTTTACTTTATGGACAAGATGTAGGTTTTGGTTTGATAAGAATAACAGTGCAGGACATAAACCTACAGAAGCTCCCATTTTGCCGTCAGGTCCAGGGCTGCCAGGGCTGCCGGTCATACCCTACAAAGCAAATGTTGGAAATCAGATGAGATGACAATGTGGTGAAAGACTTGTACAGTCATGCTTACACAGAGACTTATCAGTACCTTAGCTCCAGGGAGACCAGGCTCACCGGTACGACCAGGCTCACCGGTGGAACCTTTAGGTCCAACAAGACCAGGAGCACCACGCTCACCTGGGGCACCCTAGAATAGTAGATAGAAGGAAGAATAAAGCAGAGAAAATTTGTTATTGCTACCTGGAATTATTTCAGATATAAAACAGTTTCTTGTTGAGTTTTTCATTGTTTTCTTACTTTGGGTCCAGCAGGGCCATCAGAACCAGGGAAACCACGACCACCAGGGCCGCCCTACAGGGAGAATTTAAAACACAAACTTAGTCTGTTATGATTTCATTGTAGACTTGCGTTAATAACTGATTAGCCAACAGTAAAAAAAAAAAAAACTTGCACCACAAGCAAGTCAGGGGAAGTGACTTTGTAGCTGAGACAGCTAGAGAGGAGATTCAAACAGGCAACCCACAGGTTACAGGACGAACTCCTACCTCCTAAATCTGTTGATTTAGGAGGTAATCACCAGAGGCAAATTTTTTCTAAAACAGGTCACCCTATTCTCCTATTTGACATATTCCAAACTCATCTTAAAATTGTTGTTAAAATAACAAATATTTAGAAGAAATGCATACACGCTCTCCAGGGGCTCCACGGGCACCTGCAGCACCAGGTTCTCCTCTGGCTCCTCTTTTGCCCTCCTCACCAGGAGGTCCTGGGGGTCCCTGAACACCTGTAGCACCCTGTGAAAAACAAAAAACACAAATTAATTAGAATCAGAGGATAAGTACATGAAGTACAAGTCAAAAATGCTACTCTGTGGATATCTGGGTGAACTTACAGCCTCTCCCTTTGCACCAGGCTCTCCCTTGAATCCTGGGGCACCAACATCACCCTGAAAGACACATTCAAATATGAAGGACTTTTAGAAAGGAACAACAAATCAGGGTGTTTATTAGAAGTATTTCTTTGATTGTTGTTTCCCTGTGTTTACATTTCAAACACAAACACAAATTAATGTCAATACAAAGTAAGAATATAATTATTTATTTTAATAGGCACATAAATATATTTAATTTGTTTTGTTTATTTAGAGCTGTACTTACAGTATTACCCTTGGGTCCAGGAGCACCAGCTGCACCCTGTGGTCCTGGAGGTCCACGTGGTCCAGGGAAACCAGGAGCTCCAGCAACACCAGGGGCACCCTGCAGGGGGCAGCACACAGCCACAAAACACAGTCACATCTTCACGTCTGGTTTTTTCAACTTGACTGAAGCTTTTGGTAAAACAGTAAAGCTAAGGGGGCTTTTTAAGTGCCCTTGAAAAATGAAAAAAAAAAAAAAAAAAAAGCATATACATATACAAAGTTTTTGCTTTTAAAAAAACACTTACAGGGCCTCCTTTAGCACCAGGGGCTCCATCAGCTCCAGGGTTTCCCTGAGGAGGAAAAATAACAAATCCTTTTAAAACTATAGTTAGAATAAGATAAATTACATTAAAAGGAACTTTTTTTGTAATTTTGTTTTAAACAAGCACCAGAAGTTTTATTTTGCCTGAATTAATTTGTACTGTTTAAAGCATTTTGATGATTAATTTTTAAACCTCTGTTGTAAAGTTAAAGCTTCAAACTTACAGAAGGTCCAGCTGGGCCAGCGGGTCCGGGGTTTCCAGGTTCTCCACGAGCTCCAGCAGGGCCCTCAGGTCCACGTGCTCCCTGTGCTCCAACATCACCCTGGGAGACAGAAAACCAAAACAAAGACTTAGTTGGACTTGAAAGCTTTGGTTGAAACCTAAAACATTAACATAAATATGCTTAATTAGGTAGACTCCCAAATGAAACACTAAACTGTTATTACGAGTGTGAAACAGTGATTTTTCTTTCTTTCTTTTTTTGTTTTTTACCTTGGGTCCGGGGCCACCTGGGAATCCCGGAGGTCCAGCAGGGCCAGTGGGACCCTGAAAGCAAACAAATGGAAATTCAGACAAAAATAAAGTCTTCCTTTCATTTTTCTGTAACCATAGATCACAAAATAAAGCTCCTCTAATTTGGTAGATTTACTCAACATAGTAAGATATAAGCATTAAAGGTCCAGTGTGCAGAATGTAATGTCATCTTGTGGTCAGAAATGCACATTGAAATTAGTCCAATGCCCCTCCCCCAATTAACTTCAAATTATAGCAAATCATTTGAAGGGACAAACGTGCTTGAAAAATAAGTTTGTCCCTTCTGGATTCCTGTTGAAGCATGCAGAAATCAGCATAGAATGCCTGCATTATATTGTGTTTGCAAATACAGAATATGTAGCTGTAATAATGTAAATAGTACATTTTCACTAGTGTGGTTCAATATTATTTTCAGAACGTAGTCGTTAAAAAAAAAGTACTTCAACTCAACTATAAGAGAATCAAAGACATACCGGAGGTCCAGCAGCACCAGCAGCACCATCGTTACCACGGGCTCCCTGCAGGAGTCAGACGAACAGACAGACATAATTGGTTTGTATATGACTCAGCAAATGATAGCTTAGAGTGCACACTCTATGCATGGACTTACAGCAGCTCCAGAAGGACCAGCGCGACCCCTCTCACCAGGCAGACCACGAGGCCCCTAAAGGAATACAATTCAACATGCATTTAATTGCAGTCAGTAAAAGGTTAAGGTGAAGTCCAGGTAGAATTAGCATAAAGTTTTTTTCACTTGCCATAGCACCGGGAGTTCCATTCTCACCAGGCGCTCCAGCCTCTCCCTAACATGAGGAAACAGACAGACAGGGGAGAATGTGAAATGACTTCAACAGAACAATCAATCTTAATGCTAAAACAATATGGCAAATAATGTAAGTATCACAAATGAGTGTGCAAGTTAAGCAGTGCTACAGCTAATGGCTGCTAACATAACCTGCCTGTTGGATTCTTTAATCTCTTCTTCTGATTTGAACAATTAGTGAATCATCTGTTAGTAAACTTAGTCCTTAGTCACATTGAGCCAAATTTCAGTTTGTCTTTCTTGGCACATATGTTGAATAACATCTTTAAAGATGGTGCCTGAAAGTTGTGATTCTGCAAACATTAAATTTTCAGATAAAGAAGGTCCACAATATGACCATGTATTGTCAACGTAGCTAAGAACCAAAGTTTACAGAATGTAAAGATTATTTTACATTCCTTATAAAAACATGACTGTTGACCTATTCAGGGTTTACCCCGCCTTTCACCCGTTGACTTCTGAAGATAGGCACCAGCAGCTCTCACAACTCCACCAGGGGTAAGTGTAACATAATGGATGGATGGATATAAAAATGCAAAAACTAGAAAGGTAAATTATTAGGCCCAATAATATAATATTATAATAATATTATATTATTATAATAATATTATAATAAAAGTGTGAGCCCAAAGTGGCTGCAGCGAGATGTGGAGAGGACATCTCACTGCAAGTTTAATGTTCAACATTTTCATTTGCTGGTACCAAAAGACAAAGACTGACCAAATTGTTATGGAAAAAAAGATGTTTGAAAAGTCATATGTTTGTAGGGTCATTTGTACTTTTTTTTTTTTTTTTTTTACTCAGATATAACAAACATATTGTTTGTCCCTTCTGGATCTTTGGTGATTTCCAAAGAACTTTTCGTGAACATGAAAATACACCAAGTGACCAAATGAAGCATGATGCAAAACAGGATGCAACAGACAAAACGTGTTCTACCATTGGTCCAGGCACAGGCATAGCTGGGGATTTCTCATCATAATCATGCATTTGTATTTTTCATTGTTTGTGTTTTTTAGTTAGTGTTACTTCAGTCATAAATAGCTGCATGTAAAATGATGCTTCGCTATGTTGTTTTGTTGACAACAGAAAAGTCATATCGGGATTCTTCCTGTGCTCTGAGAGGCACAGCGTGAAGCACCGCTCTGATGCAGCGGTGCAAAGCAGGAGGAGAGGAGCATCACAGGGTGCCAAATGTTTACACAGTATCTGCGTTAGGGGCACCAATTTCTGGATATTTAATTCCTGTCAAATTCTATTTATTTTATGCCCAAAGGATCTGATATATTGACATTAAACCGGCAGTATGATGTATTTTCCAGCCACATAGTGGCATCTTATAGCCTAATTAAGTAGCTATGATACCTCCAGTTGTTATAAAATGCTACCAAATATCATTTAAAAGAAATTTGACTTTTAATGTATTTTAATGCCTTGTTACTGGATCTCCTTCTCTTGAAAAATTCCTGCTCTTTCTGAAAATCCGCCTTCAGGAAGTCATCACAACATGGCTCCTCTGTTAACCCTTTCACAATGTTTTTATCAGCATTGCACTGAGAAGTAGCTCATATAATGGCAGATGTGAAGCTTCACAAGGTGTTTGCTAATTGCTGCTGGTTAGTCTGAAGGAGCTGAGTGGGGAAGTCGCTGGTGAGGCAGAAGCTCCAAGGAAGAGTAGCACCTCGAAAACAGAAGGAGTTGTCCCTCAGTTCCCCCTGGTGATTTGCACAGCTGAATGGTTGCCACGGGAGATTAAAAGATTTCTCAAACACCGATGAAAGAATAAAGCAACGCTTTGGGTATATCTTTGATGAGGGAATAACATAAAAACATGATGTAAAGCCCCAAAAAGTATATTTTACATAATACTGCCTCTTTAACATTGGTTTAGGTCATTTTTAACATACTGGAATCAGTCTCATAAGTAAAACTTGGCTGATATTAACATGCAGGATTTATGTCTATCTTATTGTTTCTGTTCGTGTTTTGGAGGGGTTGGCCATGTATTTGTTTGGGCATGAGACAGTGATAGTACTGCAGCACATCGTGGTCAGTTCCTTGTGTCAAAGGGAAATATGTTGATAAACATTATCACAATTATGACAGCAACATTAATGTCACGTATGATAACTCGCCAAAATGTTTCTATCTGTGCATCTCCAGTAATCACTCTAGTGTGTTTCCCACTTAAGCTACCCATGCATTGCTACAATTCATGTTAACGTTTATTGAAATGAAACTTTGGACATCAAGCGAAAGAATGACATAGTGGAAACATTTAGTCACCTTGGGTCCAGCAGGGCCAGTGTCTCCTTTAGCACCATCCAGACCGCTGAATCCCTGAAGGCCAAGAGAGAAACATAAAGATGAAGTTCCTCTTCATGAGATCTTCTCAGCTTTGGATGAATGGGATGATACAAAATGGCTTTAGCTCACTCTGTGACCCTTGATTCCAGGAAGTCCAGGGGTTCCTGGAAAACCACGAGCACCCTGGGGGAAAAAAAGTAAAGAAGAAGAGAGACAGTTTAAGTTCAACTCTGCTGTTTAACTTAAACTGTCCCTGTCCACTGTTTTATTTACACGTTTACTCAAAAACATGTTTGATCAGTGAAGTACCTGTGGACCAGAAGGTCCCCGCTCACCAGCACGACCAGGTTTGCCAGCCTCACCCTGATGACATACAAAATTAAGATATAATTACAAATCCACTTTATTCACTGCACTTTGATTCAAAGTGATGCTTCCTCAGGAACTGAAAAATACAAGCTGACCACTTACATCCTCTCCGTTCTTTCCTGGAGGTCCTGCAGGTCCGCGTGGCCCCATGGGGCCCTGATTAAAAGACAAAGAGAGTTATGTGGGCTGTAGACGAGTTAGGTGAAAAGGTGTGTGTATTTTCAACACTCACAGGGGCTCCAGCCTCTCCAGGCTCACCAGGATGGCCATTGGGTCCTGGAGGTCCCTGTAGAAGGAGACAGAACCTTAAACATCATCACAAATGAACTGACAATTTTTTCTTTGATTCTGAATCTGAATTCTACAGGTTATTAAAAAAATACACTTCTTGTGTAACAAAATAATCCTGAATAACTTCAGCTGCTCTGACACCATAGCCATGTGTTCTTGTTATGGGTTTCTTGAATTGCTGTCAGAAAGTGATCCATAAGCTTAAAATGACAGATTAAATATTCGGCTTCAAACTGACCATAATTCTGGTGAAGTTAAAACATTTAATCTGACAACCCAAATAATTCAAGGGTTAAACTGAATCAATTATTATTATAGAATCCTTTAAGTGAAATACCTAACAAGTATAATCAGGAAACTGTCTACTGAGTATTATAGTATGCTTAAGAACATATATTAAAATTCAAAAATGTCCAGGTTAGCCCTAACCCCAGTTTAACATTAAGATTAAACTGAGACTAGATACATGTGTTTTATGGGACAAGTTGTTAAATTTAGTAACAGCTCAATGCAGTCAGGCAATTGGTGTTAACATTATGATCATGTCACTGGAAGGAAGGAAATGATCCACTTACACTTTGACCTGGAGGTCCAGTAGGTCCACGGGGTCCCATGGGGCCCTGTTAGTCAAACATGGGCAGAAGTCAGAAACTGCACCATCTTAAATTACAGGAAAATAATAGACATGTACAAGGGTGAACATGCCCTACCATTGGTCCAGGCACAGGCATAGCAGGGGATTTCTCATCATAACCACCAGACATCTGAGGGGAGAAGTTCTGAAGCACAAAAAGAATACAGACATGTCCTTCAAGAGACTTTTATCAAGCAATCACGTATTACATACATTGAGCAAGGTTATGTTTAACAGGAACTTTCATAGAGCATTAAAACAATACCAACACCTGCCCTTAATGTAACCCTTTGGTGAGATTCACTTCCTGTGATATGCAAGCTTTAGTTTAAAAAAAATATATATATTTTTTTTGTACTGTTATTTCATAACAGCTAAATGTAAAAATCATATAAACCTGGACAACAGGTTAGTCCAGCCTTAGTTAGTCATCATTGGGTGTCCATCTGTTAACTTTACTTTTCAAACAAGATCAGGCATTAGCCATAGCCATTAGCTTAGCTCAGTAAGATTTTTATATTAAAAGAATGTTGGAGGTTAATAAAAATGAATATGGTAGAAGGTATCAGATGTTAAGTATGTCAAAAATTAACAGACAAAAATCAAGTGGAAAATTATTTTTAAGTTTACATAAAAAGAATTTTCCATATACATTTCCATATACATAAAATATATTTTTGCAAAACTCATCAACTGTGTGAAGCAAATGCAAAGTTAAAAATTGGCTCCAAACAAGTAATGTGTACCAATACATTTTCTAGGGGAATTAGCATGATGCAGAAATGTTATATTAGCTGTAGGACATGATCTCAGAATTTTCCATGAAATTCAAAGGTTTGTTCACTTGATATGGCCATTGAGGATCAAATTTTAACTTAGTCAGATTGTGAAACTGATGAAGCAATTCACAGATTGCTGTTTATTTGTATTATCTTCTTTGTGCTTCCATGCTTTTTTTATGCTTTCGTAAAACATTCAGAGCGAACTTGTTACTGTAGTGTGTAAAATTTTTAAATAAGTAATTATTAATGTAAACTAATAATAATAATAATAATGACAACAACAACAACAACAATAACAATAATAATAATAATAATAATGGTTGTAAAAATAGCATTCAAGTATCTTCTCATCCTTTCCTGGCCAGCTACCTTCTCACAGGTGCATCATCCAACCTTTTGACCCAAGATCAACACTAATGAGATTTGAGTCTGCAAATTTCATTAGTTTAATTTTATGTGCAAGCTGATTTTATGATAGACCACAAAGCTGAAAATATGCCCAACTTTTACCAGGAAAATTATATTTTCTGCAATTTTAGGCTTTCTTAAATGTTTCTCACAAGAATACCAGACCTTTTGAAAACATGGCATCAAGCTCAATTGTATGTTAAGATGATGTCATTTTTGTTGTGGTAAAAACAAATTAGGAATTAATATTTTCTGATATCAGCAGGTTCACTCAAACATTTAATGTGGGCTTGTTCCTCAAACCCTGATTGGCTCTTTACAACCTGAACCCAAACCTAGCCAAATACAGAAATTTTCATGAAAAAATAACAACTTACTCCACCAAGGCCAGGGGGTCCAGGAGGGCCGGGAGGTCCTGGCAGACCAGGCTGGCCGTCCAGGCCATCTCTACCAGAGGGACCAGGAGGACCCTAAAAAAGTTAGGGAAATGTCAAACATCGGAGCATGTGTGTCATCTAAATGCCATCATTACAAAAACAAGCACAGTTACCTGAAGGTTCCTTATTGGAAATACTGTTTAGTATTGGATATTAGATTATACTGTGTAATCTCTTGTCCTTTATAATCACAGATAACCTCCTAAAATTGGACTTCTCAACACTAATGACCGTAAAACCGGACACAAGAAGATAAGCTGTGGTCAATGTGACATCAGCATACAGGAAGTGGATACGCTGACTGCATGAGAATTCTAAATTTCCACTTAAGAAGTGTGTTGCATATAATCTATTACTGATCCACATCAAAGAGTAATGAATGACAACTTCAGCAAAATATTTGAAGATGTTTTAGATTATACATTATGCTAATTCAGATTAAGCTTCCTTCAGACCCAGCATGACTAGCTGCTTAGCCAGCATAAAGCCAGTTGGGTTGTTAGCTGCATCAAATTGAATAAAATGGACTAATGCAATTTGCCTTATAGTTTTAAAAGTCATAATGTTTTATTATGATGCATGACATAAGTTTTGATGAAGTAACAATTGGAAACAAAAAGCAACTTCTTATTCTTAGCATTCTTAAAAAAAAGATAAAACTAAAAATTTGCCTTTTTCTTGACAAAAACACAAACACCTCATGTACTGATACTTTTGTTAACCCAACTACTAATGTTTTCATCATGCAGGTAATTTGTTTTCTACTAGCAAGGGAAGCTGGCTCCATGTGGTAAGAATGCACTCAGAGCTTTTTAGTTCATGTTTTAGCAGTCATGTTATAAATGTAATGACATTTTACCACTTCTTACATCACAAAAAGAAGCTACAACCACCAAGTTTACTCTTGCTAAATGCTCCCACATTTTTGAAACTTACTTCCTCATCCACTTAAAATATCAAAAGGCAAAACATGTAAAAAGTTCTGCTGCTTTGTTGTGTTTAACTCCAGCAAAAACACACAGGACTCTGGCCACAGTGCTAGAACTTATTCACACTAATAAAATGTAGCTAAACTGGAAGCACATCCACAGAAGAATAAAATGTGAATATACCCGCACTCCCTTGGGTCCACAGTCTCCCTTGGGCCCCTGTAGGGAAAAACATCAAAAATAGTCTCAATGTAAAGATAAAGGTATTGATATAATCACATTAACAATCATGTACTGGTTGCTATTGTACTACACATCATTGATCTGTACAAATAATATGAATAGAATGATATGAATATTAATGTTCACATTATTATTAGTACACCTACTAATCATCTCACTTCAGTCCAGTTTACTTTCGTTCAATAAAAGCAGTTCACAACAGAATGATTTTCATAGCGTCTAATAGACTAAACAAATAACTAAAATGCCAACGAGTTCTGAATGTAAAGACATTTTTAGTTACCTTAACCTGAGCAGACTGGTAGCCTGAAAAGGAGAAACACACAATTTCAAACATATAGAAAAAGAAATAAAAAAAATAAATAAATAAATAAATGATGGATGTGTTGCAGAAAATGCAAAGATGTAAAGATAAGCGGGGCGTTAAAGGTACACCTTTTTTTTTCTTCATGTTTTGTGCTTTGTTTGTTTTTAATGTATTTTCATATTTATGACTTCTGGAATGATATGATACAGAAAATAATAGAATCAAAGTTATGAAAAAGTAACCCAGAGGATATGAAAGTGAAATACCGTCATTGGGGCAGATGGCGCAGCACTCGCCCTGGGGGACTATGGGGTTGAGGCAGTCAGTTGGCTCGTCGCATAGAACCTCATCGCACAACACAGTTCCGCTGTCACACACACAGATTTGACATGGCTCTGGTTTCCACACGTCCCGGTCCGCAAACACCTGACCTTCAAGGGTGCAGCTGGCACCTGTGCCTGAGGGGGGCAACAGAGAGAGAGAGGGATGTCAAATAGACATGCATATGCGGGAGCAACAAGACAGAAAATTTAAAGTAAAAAATATGATTGTGAATGAATATAAAATTACATTAAAATACAAAATGTAAACTAAGTACTCTGGAGATTAATTTTCATGTCTAGATTCCATTAGAATTACATGAATTTGTATATAAAGGGGCATCTGAGCTGTCAATGCCTTAGTTTTCTCTATCATTTTATGTAAATATTTCTAATATTAGCAAAAATATATATTGTTATTTTGTATAAATTCAATGCTTAGCAGCGGCCCTGTGTGGAACTGAAACAGACCGGGGTTGGGGTGACTGAGAGGACACAGTCTGCCTGCAGATGCAGAGCAAAAATTAAAAACCTTCAATAGAATTTAAATTTTTATCTCCACTGAAAAGCAAGTTAGCGTCCTATCATAGTGACGAGACTCTGACTTCATAGCATAATGTTAACCCTGAATGCACTTTCTGACTGAATATAAATCTTGTGCCGTGCCAAAGTTCTGAGCTCAGAGGGAGAAAAGCAGCAGTGCTGTAGACTTCTGGTTTGGCAGCAGCTGCTGGAAACTCTGCACATGTGTTTGCAATTAAAGGAAAGCAGACAAAAAAAGAGTGGAAAGAAAGTGAAGAAAACGAGGAGGCGGGTGTGAGAGAGGGGTGGACGTGGCAGCCAGATGTTACTGCAGTCACAGAGAGGAGCCTCTGGATGTCGCTGTGAGATCGCTCTTAGTGTCAAAGTACATCTGCTTCAAAAAAGACTGCTGAATCCTGTCCAGTTAAAAGGAACATCTGGAAAAACTGAATATCAACTCCATAGCTGTGGTCCCCAGAGCTGATTTGGTTTTCTTTGTCTTGTCAGAAGATTCGATTTCTTACAGTCCTCCATGATGCCTTTTCAGTACCAAACAGCTGTAGATTTTTGCAGATGGAAGATGTTTATATCTAGTCAGGCAAGACTAAACCTGTTTCTCACCTACTGATTTTTCTTTGGGAATATTCTCATTATGTGGGCTGCAGTTCACCTGTCTGACTTAAAAGCTGGCCTCAGGCTGTGACTAACACTGCCACATCAGTCAGGCCTCTGACAGATTTCACATCTCTGACACATCTAATGGAAATTGATCAGCAAATTTAAAGCTGGTCAAAGGAGAGAAATTAAAAAACATTATTTGTGTCTTATAAATATTCAATTTTGAAGGCCCTGTACATGTCATCTGTGTGATGGGGTTTCTTCTTTAAAAAGCATGGCCTGGAGAAAAGTCTGCAAAAAACTTGCAGCAACTTGCTCTGTATGCATGCTGGGAAAATGGAGGGGAAGAGAGTGCTACACTAGAACAAAGAGAAGGAGAGAGGGAGGCCTTCCTGGGATGCCCAATGGATTACGTACACCCTGTTCTGTCTGTCTCAGAAGACAACAAACTTTCAATGATCTAATGTCTAAATCATTTCGTTTTCTCCTCTTCTCTTCCTAAGATCTCAGCAGCTGTCCAGTCATGAAGACAAAATCCATCCTTTTTTTAAAAAAAGGGAGAAAAGCGTTGAGAACCTCCGACAAACTGATGAAACTTACGGTCGTCCTCGCCCTGCGCCCTGGCCAGGAGCACTGTGGCGCCGAGCAGCAGCACCAGCCGCAAATCCACAAAGCTGAACATGTCTAGATGCCACCAGACATGTAGACTCTTTGAGGCAAGAGAGGAAAAAAAGTTGGGGATGTTTTCTCTTTCTGCTACACTCCACTCATACAGGGGTGTTTGGGGTAGGATCCGTGCGTCTGTCCAAAGTCCTCCTGACCCCAGCAGAAAACTCCCTACTGCCTGCACTCATTTTCCAGCAGAGCTTTTATATGGGAGCCCAAAGAACTGGGAGGTACTGGGTCTGGACCGACCATGGGGGGACGCACCCTCATTACCCTGCTGCTGCTCACGTTTAGGGAAGACAAGAAAAGACACCTCCTTCAAAGGAAAAAAAGAAAGACAGAGGGAAAAAACAGCAGGTCCCTCCTTCCATAATTGCAGAGCATGTCTGGGTCTGAGGGAAGGGGGGGCTCTGAGAAAGGGAGAAACTTGAGCCATATCAGCGCTGGAGGGTTGGAGGAGGATTTTCATCTTCAGCAACTGGCATTTTATCCAGAGTTCTGTTTGGTTGTGGTCTACTTCTTGATTCCTTCAGATTTCTCACATTTTTTTCAGATTGGATTGCCTTGAAGGTCCAGAGGTCAAACCCCTATTTGAGAGTGGTTTCCCCTTTGAATGTTTCCCCCCCTTTGAAAATGTAGGAGCTCAGCCTACATTTAAGTTTCTAATCCTTTAAAAATATATCAGGGGGAACTTCATTACCTGCATTCACTGTTTATGACAACCATCAGGTTGCATCTCTCCACTTATTCATGAAATAAAGATTTATATGCAGCCTACAAACCTCTTCATCCAGTATGTGTTTGATGTTCAATGGAAGCATTTCTACCTTATGTTTTGGAGAGCCTTAAAAAAATATCCTGCTCTGTTGAGCAACTGGATTTTCAGATTGTAAGCTTTGAGTCAGCTTATTTCAGGAACATGATTTACAGCATGCAGAGTATTTGAAATTACCTGCTGAAATGACAGAACCTTCAGAGCATCCATCCATCCATCCATCCATCCATCCATCCATCCATCCATCCATCCATCCATCCATCCATCCATCCATCCATCCATCCATCCAAACAAACAAACTGGATCCCCTGAGCACCATGACTGCAAGGAACAGTTGAAATGCATTAAAGTTTGGCTATATTTAGGGTTATTTAAAACATTAAAAGTTTTAGTGTAATATATCACATATTTCTTTTACATGCAAAAATCCAGAGCCAGAACTTTGCATTGTGTTTCTAGTATGCCTGTAAATTTAAAACACAAGCAACAGCAAAGGACAAGAAACCTGCTTCTCTTGGACCACTGGGGGTTCATCTTTGCTTCAACAGGCTGATGGAACTTTGAAAAATATTGTTGTTGTGTGGAACTTTTCGGTATACACAACAGCACTGATAAGTTGCACAGATGCTAAACATGCATCTCACTGCTAAACATGTTGCAGCAGCACAGACATCCTCACTGCTAATCTCAGGGTCCATAGTCCTCATTTCGAAGGAAGAATTTTATCAAATAAGTTCAAATGATCAGGGGTTCCTGAAACACTGGACACCTGAATGGATATAATAGCACTTTATACCAGTTGAATAGTTTAAGAACCTAAATAGTAGATTAAAAACAGTAAATATAATTATTTTTGAGCTCATATCTAAATTTATTCAATAATTTACCAACAAAAAGGACGTTTGAATTGAAAATGTTGCTTATTTTATTGATGTATGGTTTTTGATTAAAATGGAGTTTAATCGTGATAAATTATTAACAGACACTGCAATTGTTTGAGTCCCTTCACTAGGAAAAATCCAACCCTGATGGTCTTCACAAATGGAGTGATGGTTTCAAGGATTTCAAACTGCATTTTAAAGAATCTCTGTTCAGTGTGGAGTTATCCATTTTATGTTTGTTCAACCTTCGAATTGGATGTGCACTTGTGATTAGCTAAAAGCCAAGAAGTGGTACTCTAGTTTAATGGTCTTGGATGGTTTTGATGTATATAACAACCGAAGTGAAAAAAAAAACCTATACTTTA
>NW_015116444.1:36033-36754 GCF_001443285.1 Poecilia latipinna | reverse complement strand
GGTAGCTGGTGGCGTCTCGAGGAGAGTCCGCAGGGGTTGAACAGGAAAGGTAAGTGCACGGAGTTTGGCGTCCGATAGGTAAGACCTATGGCGTCGTGGAGGTAGCACACAGGGAGATCCGGGAATGACAGCGTTCACTGATGATCTTGACAAACACGGGAAAACACCTGACGAGGAGAACACAACGAGGAGTTACTCAGAGGCAGAAGCACGACGAGGAAATTCTCAGAAGTAGTCTCTTGGCCGTCGGGGAGAAACGTTTACCATGGAAGGCAAACACTCAGGCACTGAAGTGTTGGCCAGACGCTCCATAAATACGCCACAGCAGCCAACTCCAGATTAGACACAGGTGTGCCTACGGGGTTGGCACCGCATCTCTCCAGGGGCTCAGTCATCCGGTGACATCTGGTGGACAGGGAAGGAAGCAGCAGGCAAACCAAAAAGGAAAAAAACAAAAAACAAAACAGAACTCGGGCCATGACACAAATACTGTATACAAAATGGAAAAAGAGCAACTGATAGAAATACTTTGTATAGAAAGAAAAGCAAAAAAGTTAATAGCAGGAGAAAAGTTGTTGGCAACATTAGCTGAGCCAATCTCCCTCCAGGAAGCCAACAAACAGAACTCCTGTCCAACTCCAGCTATAATAAAGATAAAAAAGAAAGAAAACGGAAAGTTAAAATCCATCCATCCATCCATCCATCCATCCATCCATCTTCT
>NW_015116444.1:28605-29753 GCF_001443285.1 Poecilia latipinna | reverse complement strand
CAGCATAGCTCCTAGGATCATTGGGACACTCAAACCCCTTCACCACGATAAGGTGGCAGCCCCAGGAGAGGGCCAATTTAATAATTCAGATCTAATGCGTTTTGGAATATATTATTGACATTTTACAAATTTCACAAATCAATAGGTTTCACAAATGTTTTATTTATTCTGCTGTTAGTACAGAATAATATAGTCAGGTTTGAAATGACTAGGTGTTGTAGTTTTTAAAGTACAACACATTAAAAAAGCTCAAGATAGTGAAAAATTAAGAGTAATTGCAACTTTAGCTATTTTCCGAATTAGATGCTACATTCGGAAGCTAACTTCAGCTTCGACTGACAGCTTGGGCATAATATAGACAGGTTTATATATGTTTATATAGATATATATCTATATTTATAAAGCATAGATATGTAGATTACACACTGCAGAGATAATCAAAACACTTAACGTTTACATAGCACCTTTATGAGCTTGTCCCTGTTAGCTACGTTAGACATATGAGGCATTATGGTGAATACAAACGATTTTTTAACTTACCTTCGAAGTTATTGTGAAGTTTTGACACATCCAGCTTAAATCCTTTGTTTTTGTTGGAGTGTTTCAGGACGTCTGAATAATTATACAGGCATCATTAATAGTCCTGCAGCGACTGAGGAGCCACTGTACACGTACTGTTGCCTGTGCACCGGAAGCAGTCTATGTGGCAAAAAAATGCGGAAGTGCTAAAACGGAAGTCCATGGCATATACCCCATTTAATAGAAAACACTCAGTACATTCTGATCACATCACTACGTCATCATGGGACTCCCTCCTGGTGCGCCACAATCCGGAAACAACCCTGCTTGAAAATAGAACCGGGAAAATGTTTGGAAATGAAAACAACAGGTTAGGATGGATATGTTAACTGAAGCAGGAACACCGCGTGTGCACCCACGATGAAACACGTCAGTTTAAGGTGCAACAAAAAGTAAGTTAGCGATTGTGTATGCTCGTATGTATGTGTGTGTGGGCGTACTCGCATGCTGACACGGACTCATAATTAAGTCCCGGTGTTGCGTCAACCGCGTTTCCCCATCAGATAAGGTTCCCCTTTGTTAAGAGAGGAAAAATTCTTGAACTTTAAAAACCTTTTGACTCGTTAAAT
>NW_015116444.1:18383-23750 GCF_001443285.1 Poecilia latipinna | reverse complement strand
CATATATTATAATTATAACATATATTATTTATTATAATTATAATATATGTATAAAATATATATTATTTATTATAATCATAATATGTATAACATATATATTTATTATATTTATTATTGTTATTAGTATTATTACTATTAGTTTCCCGCAAAAACGTGAAGAAAGTGTGACAACTTTGCCGAAACATGTTGTTTGAGCTTTCACGGTGTCCGTAGTTCCTCAGACAAGCGCGCCGAACAAGCGCGTGCTTGCTACGCGCGTGCTTTCTCAGTGCTCATCACGAGCACGCGCCTATTTTGCCGCGTGGGCGGGGCGGAGCGGCAAGAAGACGAAGGGGGAACCGTATCTGACGTAACACCGGCTTGTGGCGGCTCCTGCGTCACACACTGACATAATTTCCTTTGCTACAGGAAGGGAACAATTGTCGTTGGAGTTTGGAGGAGATGCAATCTATCCAGTTGCATTTAAGGGCATTTCAGGTTTTGGACATTTCCCATACGTTTTCTGTTTAAGATACCAGTAGGCAGAAGTCGGCATTCGTTATTTGTGATGGTGTTAAAGCTTTTGTTCGTTCAGCTTCTTATCATTAGATAGCTTAACTTTGTTGATTTGTTGTGTATGTAGAGTATTTAGTCTCTTTTCTGCACCAGTGAGTGTGGGACAGAGTCTGTACAACCATGACTAACCACCTGCCGTATCTCTGGAATCTGCATTTGTAAACAGAACTTATAGCGTCATTTAGTATGGAACCTTTTGATGGGTCATTGACTTCACAAATTAAATGAAAATGTCTTTGTGTGTGAAATAATTAGCGTGATGTTCTGATATCTCTTATAATTCCGGCTGGAGATGTATTTGGTTGTAAGAGTGGTAATGTTTAGGGGAGGAGAGGGTAGCACCACCATCTTGGCAGCTCTGGCCTTTTCTTCAGACACACTGTTGTGAAAGATTATTCTAAATGATCTGATGTGTTTATCTTTATTTTTCTCACAACTATAACCCAGTCTATTCTAAACCATTATTTTTGTGCTACTATTTTTTCCTCCAGTCATCCATATTTCTCCTTCTGTCCCTGTCAGATATTGCATTTTTACTGTTATCTTTATAAGACCTGAAGAATGCAAGTATTTCCTTCTCTGTTGGTTGAAAGGTTGGTGATTACAGGTCTGTTAATGTAATCAGTCATTGAGACCAAAGTAAACAACAAAATAATGTTTTTCTTCTATAATGACGTACAGTGACCTGTATGAGAACAATGAAGTTTGTGTGTTTCATAAATTAATCCATTTGCTACTGCGAAAATGTAGCATACCTGTGGATTAAGAAAATTGAATATGTTCAGTACAGTGATCCCTCGCTATAACGCGGATCACCTTTCGCGGTCTCGCTGCTTCGCGGATTTATTTTGTGCAGTTTTTTTTCACAGTGCATTGTGTTCTGCGTCCTGATTGGCTAAACAGCCTACACGCTTCTTCTCTACCTGTGTGCCAATAACATTACAGTATTTAACTATATGTAATACAGCTTGGCCATTCAGGAGATGGAAACTAAAACTTTGAATGTCTGCTGGAAAAAAAACTGTAGCCAGAGGCAGTGCAAAGCCTGACCGGAGGCTTGCTTGACGAGATCCATCGCTCTGCCATACATACAGCTGTGAATCTTGCAAAACATCTTGGAGGAGACGGCTTTAATGACATGACTCCGGATGACATTAAGGCCCGATTGATGCACACGCACATCCGCTGACCTGAAAACAGGTTTTGTTCTTTGGTTTCAATGTCGAGTATTTAATTATGCTGTATAATAATAATAATAATAATAAAAAAATAAAGGTAACTACTTAACGGATTTTGCTTATTACGGGTTCTTTTCAACCCCTGCGAAAAATGAGGGTTCACTGTATTTCTCTCATTCCAGAAATTGAAAGTTTATGTAAGTGTGATGAATTTATTTTATAATTTCATTACACCTAGAGTGAAATATTTCAAGTCTATTTTTCTTCTAATTTTGTTGTGATTTTTGGCCTACAAAATTAGTGCATGAGCTATTGCATAAGAACAAACATATTTTTTTAATAATAATAATAATAATAATAATACATTTTATTTATAGGCGCCTTTTTGGACACCCAAGGTCACCTTGACATAAAACAAGTTATAAAATACATACCGGTAATAAAACAAACAAAATTTATAAGACAGTACAAAGGTAATTAAAAGCTGTATGCTAGTTCAAACAAATGGGTTTTTAGTTTGGACTTAAAATATTGCAAAGACTCAATGTTACGGAGATCAGGTGGGAGTGAGTTCCAGAGTTTGGGAGCAGAGCAGCTGAATGCTCTGCTTCCCATAGTGACAAGACGAGCAGGGGGATCGGTGAGATGGACAGAGGAAGAGGATCTGAGGAGACTGGTGGGTGTGGCAATGTGAAGGAGGTCCGAGAGATATGAAGGTGTGTTAAAAGCTCGACATTTTTAAAAAAAATCATTTCTAATTCTGACAAGAAATAAAAGTTTGAAATATTTTACTCTGTGTAATATGAGTTTCAGTTTTTGAAATAAGTGACAAAAATTATGGAAGTTTTTACAGTATTCTAAAGTTTTGAGGTGTAGCCCACTTGGAAATTGTTCTTCGCTAATTTGCGCTTGTTTGCAGATAGCTTTCGTCTCAATACCTAAATATGTAATCAGACTTTTTAAAACAGGCCTATAATTGTTTTAATACTGTTTTTCAAGTAAAGTTTAATGTAATTAAAATGACTTAATTTACCATTACTGTGGACTGGGGCTTAACTAAATGTGGCTTTGGAAATTACAGAGGACATTACAAAGCATTCTGTGGCATGATGAACTACCAAATGTTACTGTTAAGGTTTTTATGTAACAGTAAATCGAATGCTATATCATACTGATATGTTGTAGAAATTTCACAAATGTGTAACAAAGTGACATTTGCTAACTGTTTGTAGGGCAACATGCTGCTAACTGTTAGAATATATGCATGCTAACACTCAGAAAGTTGCCATGTAAACAGCCCTTATTTTTTCTTTCAACTACTTTATATCTTTTTCAAACACTTGTACCTGATGCTCTGGCTGGGATTTGTGAGATTTGTGTTGTTTGAAGATTAAATGACCTAACCAAATCACTTGTACCAACTGATTTAGTCTAGGCCAAGCTTGAACTAGTAGTTAGCTTCAGCTTTGGTGAAAAAGTCAGGGGTTAGACAGCCATTTTTCCAATATATGAATTCTAACATGTAGAGAGCAAAAACAGTAGTGGTGTTTGTGTCTCCAGGGCAGCTTTGTGGGGATGGCTGGTACCACGTCGAGGACGTCTGCCTGAGGATTAACTCCAACAGGGGGAGCTATGATAACGCACAGCACTACTGCAAAAGCCTGGGAGGAAATATAGCCTCTCTGCTCACAGACAATCAAGTTGGTTTTGTTCTGGACGAGCTACACAAGTATCAGCTGGAAAATCAGGTGGGTGCCTGTTTTAAATCCAACAAATAATGCACCAGGACCTGGCCCATTATTTCTACTGGTGCGGCCTGATCCATTTTATTTGTGAGCATTAATTGTTGAGACTGGATTTCATCTCAGTAAACACTTTGTTTAATTCTAAATATAATGTATTTGACAAATATTTGTCTGAAAAGATGAAGTAAATTAGGACTATTTGTTTTTGTCCATCTTTATGAAGATGAAGTTCTGTCATGTAGTGTGGTTGTGAGTGGTGAGGGAGACGCCGGTGAAACCAGGTAGTCATGATGAAAATTATGATTTAATGACGAACCAGGAGAACAACTCAAAATCCAAAAATCACTGGCAGCACAGGGGATAGAAACAGACGTTAGACGAGGACCCGACAAGAGACAAAGACAACAGGTGGGTTTAAATACAAGGGAGGTAAACAAGGGAACGAGACACACCTGGGAACAATCAACGTGGAAACGCAGAGACAGAGACTCACAGGGAAACAGGATAACAAATAAACATGGAAACTACTCAAAAATAAACAGAAAACTACCGATCCTGACACCTTCATCTTTACGTTTACTTTTTCTTAAACATATTAGAAAATATATAAATATGTCTGAGATCTACTCTTCCTCAAATAACATATTTAAAGACGTCTTTTGAAATTAAATGTCTCAGTTTGGAAAACTTGAAACCTTTCGGCATGGGAAAAAAGGTTGGTGTATACAAAGTCAGAGAGAAACAATTACTAATCATTTAATGAATTATTGAAATGAAAGTTCATTAATGTGAACAGGTCTCATGTGTACCTTGGAGTTTATTCTTTAAAATGTTGGACACCCTGCTGTTTGATTCATTGCTAACAGCTAAACCGCCTGTTACGCTAACATCATAAATTTGTAATGTTTTATAATTAGATGCCAAGGTATGTTTAGTCCAGAGATTATATAAACACTTATTTCAAATGATCATGTAGCAGGAACCAATAAATAATAAACCAGTCTGGGTGGATTATTTTTCTGTCTTGCATAATTCAGCATTACTGACTTCATATGACGAATCATAGATCATGTTAAAGTTTTTAAATGTTTGAGCTTGTACCACACAGCTCCTCTGGATTCTCAGTTCTGAGAAAAGGTACTTTTTTTCAGTTTCATATTTATATTTAAGTTTTGACCGTGATTTAGCTGCTCTGAAGAACTGATTGCAATAAAGAAGAGAAAAACTGTGCAGCTGATCAGCTTTCTGACAGAGCTGCAGTTTAGTATTGACACTGTGAAACACCGGAACTACATAATATTAGCTTGTGATGTGAATTTTATTTTCCTTTTGGATTAAAAAAAAAAAAAAAAAGTTCATGCTTGGCTAGTGGTTTACATCTTTTGACTGCATTGCCTAAATTCAAAAGTCTGCATATTTAAAAAAGAAATAATGTGCCACAATATAATTATATTTATACATATAGAGAAAATTCTTTATCATTATGTTTGGGCCAGAAATAAATTTCTGTAAGATAAAATGAAATATGGGCTTTTTTTTGAGTCCATCAGAACCTGAAGCTTGAGGTTCTCCATTGGTGAATATTGCTCAGCAATGGAGAACAAACATCAGTGGAGAATTGGTTGACCACAGCTGCTGCTACACCATAGTGAGGAACAGAGCGTATAATGGAAAAGCTCACCGCCTGGGTGACAACCAGGGGTGAAAGTAGGAAAGTAGTTTTAAATTGTTGGGGATACTATGACAAAAAAACAAAACATCTTCTTTGTGTGCTTTGGAGTTTCTGTGCTGATCATTTTTTTGTGAAGCGATAAAAGCTGGGTAGCTCTTGTGAATTGCTACAAAATAAAGCTGTATTTCCCTCAGCCCACTGGCTGCAATGTTGGCAC
>NW_015116444.1:11293-13137 GCF_001443285.1 Poecilia latipinna | reverse complement strand
TGATTATCAGAACAGTTCTTAAATCTCTCACAATAAATTTTGCTGGACGATACATTGTCCCAGTAATGACTGTGATAAACATCTTTTTTGAGACCATTTTCAAATAACCTATTGATAATGGCATAATAAAGCATGTTCGCTCTCTTGAAGAGCAATAAGTTTTCATTTTATGAAGAACACTGAACACTGGAACTGAAAGATATTTTAAATATCCAACATAAAACAAATGACTGAAACTAATAAATAAAACATGATGTTTCTGGACACAAAATTTCTCTTAAAAAAAGATTAATCATCAGAATGAAAGTTATCAAGGGTGTTTTAATTTTTCATGCGATTAATTGATTAAGGCTTGTGTATGAGATTTTTACTTTAGCATAACTGTTTGCAATGTTTTTTATCAGTTGCTACCAATGGGTTTTAGCTTCAACACAGTATATGATTATAGACAATAGTAATCCTTATTATTAAGAGTCACACACACAGATTAACACACACTCCAGCCTGGAGGCAGAGCCACAACTCCTGTAACCACAGGGCAGAAAATGAATGTTGTACTGTGACAGAGGTGACACAATCTGAGCTATTCTCTGCCTCAGGTTCATATTTTGTAGTAGTTCATTCTAAGTTCAGTGGCTCCCCTCATATAACTAATTTTTTTGTTTTGTTTTAATAGACTTTAAAATAGGATTTTATTTTCTTAATTTACCTAGTTTTTATTATTTTCATAATACAAGACAGATACGTAAGAAAAAAACCTGCACTCTTTTTTTGTCGTTTAGTATATTTTTGTCAAAGTACTCCGAAGTAAAACTTCTTATGATTTTTCATTTGTTAGACAAACAGGCACTTCTCCATAAAATGTACTTGTTTCTGAATTTAAAGACACAGCTTCAAAATCACATCTTTTGTCTTTTGTTGATTATTTGTTTTTTCTCTCTCTTTCCTGGAGTTGAGTGTAGACAGAGTTCCTGTCTGCAGTTTGAAACCATGATTGTTTTCCCTTCTTTTGTGCTAACTTCACTCTTTCATCAACTCCTTCTCTCTTTCCGTATTCATCTGAGGCTGGGTGGCAGACGGTGTGTAGGAGGTTTTTATTCTGCTACTTTTTTACCTTTGTTGCTCAGAATGCACTGCTTTGCATAAAATATGACAAATTTTCTTTTTATTACCTCAGATAGGATGTTGTTCATTTAAAGTCTATCAGCCTTATTGTTTTCTAACCTTCTGCTTCAACCTTTTGTTTTATGGAATATTAATGTCTTGTTATGTTTCCTATTGAATACAATATTCTTGACTTTTGTCTAAGAATTTTATCTTAAAAAAAGATTTGATTGGCTGCAGCGTTGGAGTGTAGTTCTGTACTTTCATTCTGGCTGGTGACAACAGACCTACTTCTTATCTTTGCACACTAAAATTATTTTCAGATGTTTGAGTGTTTCGGAAACTTGTCCGATTCATTCCCTTAAGAAAATTGGGTTGATTCAGATGAACACTTTCTGCAATATTGTATAAAGATAGTTTTAAGGACAATTTTATAACTTCTTAGATGGGAAAATGTTAGGAAATGTTGATGTTTGGCTTGGTAAATAGCCAAAGTATTTCCTTTTTTGCCATGTTTTTTTTTTTTTGCTTTTATTTTAATATCAATATATCCAGCAGCATTTTAGGCACTCTTTAAGCTTGGCAAAACTCAGCAAGGGTTATTGCAGAACGTTCTTAATTGTGTTGCTGAGAACAGACTAAGCACATTTTCTAGACCAACAAAATTGAAAATAGTTAAAACTATAGTGATTTCTTTTATTAAGGCAAATGTCTGAGACCCTTTTTCAGACCTACTATAA
>NW_015116444.1:0-5901 GCF_001443285.1 Poecilia latipinna | reverse complement strand
TTTTCTGATTTGTTTTATTACAGTGTTGCATGTTTAATTTATTGGCTAAAAAGAAAACAAATCACAATATGTTCATTTTAGACTTACAGTTAGACTTATTTTATTGTCATTGCACAAAGAAACATAAGTAAAATTGGCAATGAAATGTCATTGCTTGGCCACCGGAGCACACACAAAAACACAAGTGTGCCTATAATTAAATAATATGCAAGTAATAATTACTATTTTCAAACAGTTCAGACAGTCTTCATGCTGGGATTGTTGAGCAATCTGATTGCCTGTGGGAGACAACTATTTCTGAGTCTGGCTGTTCTGGAGCAGATACTACAGACTCTCTTCCCAGACGGCAAGCGGATGGACAGACCATAGAGAGGATGGGTGGAATCAGAGAGGATCTGGTTTGCTCTGGCTAAGCAGTATGTGTGTGCAATGCTCTGGATAGGGGGGAGTGGAGCCCCAACAATCCTCTCGGCTGTCTTCTCCACTCTTTGCAGAGACTTCCAATCTGACACCTTGCAGCTCCCATACCAGATGGAGATACTGCTGCTCTCAATGGTCCCTCTGTAGGAGGTGGAGAGGATGGAAGGAGGGAGCGAAACTCTTCTCATTCGTCTCAAAGTGCAGGCGCTGCTGTGCTTTTTTTTCATCAGTGAAGCGATGTGAGTTGTCCAGCTGAGGTTGTCTGTAATGTGCACCCCAGGAACTTAGTGCTGCTGATGATCTCCACTGCTTTGTTGTTGATGAGGAGAGGTGTGTGGTTGGGTAGAGACCTCCTGAAGTCGACAGTGATCTCTTTTGTTTTGTCGACGTGCAGGAGCAAGTTGTTTATTCTGCACCAGTCCACAAGATGTTGTACCTCTTTTCTGTAGTTCACTTAATTTTGCATTATTAACTGAAGAAGAAATTGGCCCTTTTAACTTGGCCATTTTAGCCTGTGGTACAGAATGTGTGAACGCCACTGGCCTTTGCCTTCCATTCTGTGCGCACTGCCTCTGGTCCTGTGCTTGCAATTATTTGGCTTTAAATAACGCTTAAGTTAGGTATATAGATGTCTATGTTTGTTTAATGCTAAATTAGCTAAGGTTGTAGCAGCATAACAAAAAAAAATTGCCAACGTGTTGAACAATTTTTTGGAGAAATCTGAACTCGCATAGCTTTAGACACTTCTGATGGTGCCCATCACAGAAGTTGGGTTTTCATTCTTAGCTGCTAAAAATGCTGCAATGATGCAGTTGTACTCTTAGAAATGGCTGTAAATTTACAGCGGAATTCCAGCAGTAACATACTGTTATTCCACAATATGGTAGGATATTGTCAATTTGATGTCTTCTTCTGTTGTCACAATCAAGACTGATGACTGGCAGTAAACTACCACAAAATAATTGTACAATACAGTTTTTTTACTAGGCAAGACATTTTACTTGTATTTGCATCTTAGAGAACCAGCATTTAAAGACAATATTAAACGGAAAGAAAAAAATACTTTCCATAATAAATCTTTCAGGGAATGAATTGAAATCTACAGAGCATAATCAAAAGTGTTAGATTACCAGTGTTGGTGTAGTATGTTTAAAATACAATGTTAATTAAACCCTTGTTTAGTCAAATTCAAAGATAGGTTTGTCAGTTTCCCCAAAGAGATGGTGTTTGCTAAAGAGTTGCTCCCACAATCGCAACGTTTCTGTGACGTCACGTGTTTGCCCTGGAGACAGCAGTATGGCATCTTGTCTGGAGCTTATTCATAACAAGGTAAGTTCCCCAAAGCTATTAAAACATGCTCTTTAGTTTGTTCTTTAATGTATTTATGTAATGTGATGGTGATGTATTGTCTCAATGTTTGTAACTCCCTGGCGGACATTATACCACAATGTATGCTGCGTTTATACTGTTATGTATTCTGTATCTCAATAAGGATCTATTAAAAAAAAAAACAAAAAAAAAAAACAAGGTAAGTTCCATGTTAAGATTATCATGTTTTTGATTATTTTTTATGAATGCATTAACTTTCTGTTTGCACAAGAGTATCAACTTATGCTTAACGTAAGTTTATTTGTTTGAATATCGCGGAACGACTGTTCAGTACAGGGGAGCTCAAGTCCAGTCCTTGAGAGCTGCCATCTTGCAATTTTCAGATGCTTCCCTGCGCCAATTAACACACCTGAATCAAATTAATGGCGGGTTAGCAGGTCTGTTGGAGTAAAGATGCATCGAAAAGTTGCAGGACCTCTCGAGGACTGGACGTGAGCACCCTTAGTTTATTATTTTTGTTAGCAGCTAAAGCTAGCCAAGCAGGTGTAGCATGGGGTGTCGGTGGTGAAACGGACATTAAAACTGTCAGAAAGGCCGTTTGAGTTAACAGTATTTAGCTGCGAAGTCGTTTTCTTGAAGTTTTCGGCTATAGACGGCATAATGGGGAGAGTGTCTGTGCTGGACCGGTGGTTTGATCTATGCGATCAAAGCTAAGCCAAAATGTTTTTGTCTCTATAAATAATAATAATAATAAACAATGACATATTGGCTGACACATTTTTTCTTCATTAGTATGTCATGTTGGTGACTGAAGCGTGTTATGATGACTTCAACACATTTCTTGTGACAGGTTGGCAGAAGAAATCCTCTCCATAATGTTTCTATAAGCTGACTAATTTCTATAATACCTAATGTCTGAGTTGTGTTCATGGTAATTATTTCTGACATTGTTATGCTTTACGTTGTAGGTGGTGAAAAATGCTCTCCAGGGTAAACCGGGTGGACAAAGTATTTTGAATGACTGTGATGGTGACATACACACAGGTGGGTCTGGTTAGTTTTGCTCACACTTCTCTTTAAAATGTTTATTTATTATCCTAATGTGTCTGCTATTTATCCTGTGGTTCCTCCAGGCTGAGAAAACCAGGCATTCTTCTGTTGGTTCATGTGCTTCATCCTACATCCAAAGGCCACAAGAAGAATCCAAAACAGCTCATGTCAAACTGTGGACCATGTTTTCAGATATGTGCAGATATGTGATTATTCTAATGATCCTACTTCTTTGTAGAAGCACTTTCTCATAGGCTTTGTTTGCTATCTGAATGTAGCTGTGCTGCTAAATATATTTAATAATTTTTATTATTTATCTTATCATTGTCAAAGATGCAAGCCAGCTTTGAAACCTTCCTCATTGCCGTGCAACCAGGACAGCCCGTCCTCCTGCAGGTGAAAACAAGAGCAGCACCAAAGACACTTCACCATCAGTGATCACATGACCATCTATGGCTGCTTCCAATGAACTTTCAAAGCACACTTCACCTTCAGTGCAAAGTACCACAAATTCCTCTACAACTTCTGTAAATTAATCCAGCCTACAGTTTTCAACATTGATGTGACTTGCACGACAATTGAGGAGTTTAAGATCCTTGCTTTTACTTTACCTGGCAGAGTGGACATTCTTTGTTATGATGATCATTTAAATGCATACTGTATCAATAAGAGGATTTGTTTTATGTTCTTCCAATTAAGGACTTGGTTTATTACAGTCCCTGTGGCAAGCAGTTTTCTGCAGGGTCAGTATTGAAGGCCATATTGTCTATGAGAGGGTCCAGCCAACATTCCAGACAGGACAGTGTTGTCCATCTTCTACACCTTCAACACCCAATATCAACATGAGGCAGCCAAGACTTTGGAGTTCATTCAACGGTAAAACCATTCCTATGACATTTTTTACAATGACATGGTTTTAAAGTTTTAAAGCAAATTATGATTAACATTTGACAAAGGTGGTGATGTTTTCTCTTTATGTAATTAAAAACAGCTTTATTTATATATTGTACCAGCTGTATTCAAAATGCCACACTATTTATATTCTCAGGAATTTTCCCATTTTTGATTTAGTTTTTTAGTCGCTTCATTGGGATTAACCCAGAAAGGGGCACAAAAGCCAGTCATGGGAAGATGGTATCCAAAAAGACAGGAAAGACCATTCAAAAGAAAAAGTGACGGTCAATGTTCAGGTTTCCCCCCTCATCAAACACCTGATGGACTTTGAGTGGCATCTCATTCAGGTTAGTTTTTCTTTTCTTTTCTTTGAAATCTTTCTGTTTCCATATTATTTAGGATCTAAATTGTATTGTCTTTTCTTTTTCCATGTTGGACGGTGCCTTCATCTGCATTTAATAAAGTAAGTGCCAAATGGACTCTTGAAAACCATTAATAGTTCACATTTTAAAACCCTGTTAATACTAGAATTCCACATTATTTCAGCCATGTTGAATTTTAGATTTTGGAAGTCCTTTTTCGTTGATTTGCTTAGTGATACCCAAAGCATGGATATTTCTTTAAGAACTGTGTTATGTTCATAATATTGTAGAAATTAATGAGTCAAACCCAGTTTATGTCGCTGTAAACTGAAAGTCTTCAATTTTTATTCCAGTGTTAGTGAAACTATATATTGACTTTGAAGGCCTATTTTTACCAGTTCTCTGAGGAATGGTTTTGTTATTCCTTTTGAATGTTTGAATATACTGGAAATGTATGTGGTTTGAGGCATAGTGGTGCCTTTAAATAAAAAAAAATCTGTTCTGAAGGTTGCTTATCACATCCTCTTCTGTGTTATGTGAAGTTCAGATTATGCATTTTAGAACCGCACCAATTGTACCACTTCTAAGAAGCCTACACTGGGTCAGGTATTAATGTTNAGCCCATCTACCTGCTTCCTGAAAAAAACAAGAACAAACACGTAGAGGACTAGAGACACCTACTGGACAGGAGGGGATCGTCACACTCCCCCCCATACAAATGGAGTCCTAACAGGAACTCCAAAAGACACAGCGATTTAGACTAACAACTAGGTGACAATTGCAATACTAATGGACTTTGCAGTCTTACCACAATCACCCATTCAATCCCCACCTCAATAGCTCAGCCACCCTAGCCACTGGAAAAACCTATAAGAAACTTGGAGAAAAGGGGACTGAACATGAAACCTAAGCACATGGTGCCCTGGACAAAGCATCTGCCACAATATTATCCGAGCCCCTAATATGGCGGATATCCAGGCAATAGGGCTGCAAGAACAACATCCATCGCATCAATCTGCGATTTGGACACTGCAATGAATGCAAAAATGTTAGGGGATTGTGATCAGTATAGACCACCAGAGAAACACTGCCAGAATCCAGATATATTTCAAAATGCTGTAAAGCCCAAATTAGTGCAATGTCTCTTTTTCAATGACAGAATAGTTCATCTGAAAATGGTTGAATTTTTTAGAGTAGAAACTCACAGGTCGATCAACTCCATCATCATCTTGCTGAAATAAGACAGCACCTGCACCTACATCACTTGCATCCACATGCAGGTCAAAAGGACGATCCCATTGTGGAGCTGCAAGAACAGGGAAGGAACAGAGGACAAATTTGACATCATCAAAAGCTTTCTGACAGGAAGCTGACCAGGTGTACTTCACTTTATCCTTCAGCAAATCTGTTAATGGAGAAACCACTGTAGAAAAGTTCTTACAAAAACTGCGGTAGTACCCCACAAGACCCAGGAACCGCTGGAGTTCTTTTTTTGTTGTTGGTACGGGATACTGTAAAATTGCAGTTACTTTGGCTTCCACTGGACGCACCATCCCTTGTCCCACCACCTTACCCAGATAGGTAACAGTAGCCTTAGCAAACTCACACTTGGACACGTTAATGGTCAGGTGCTTCAGCCAGTCGTTCAAACAGCTTACGTATGTGAGCCAGATGTTCCTTCCACGTATCACTAAAGACCACCACATCATCCAAATATACAGCACACCCTTCCAAACCAGACACAACCATGTTCATGAGACGCTGAAAGGTTGCAGGTGCATTTCGCAATCCAAAACTTTTCCAGATCTGATCCACTTATTTGAAATTAAGTTGCATCATTATTCAT
>NW_015116443.1:20825-36805 GCF_001443285.1 Poecilia latipinna | reverse complement strand
TTAAGCTTCAGCACAGATTTTTTTTTATTATTATTGTTATTTTTACCTAGTAAGGTGGAGAAGTAAGAAGAGACTTGTTCACTTTTGAAAAAGACTTATGGACACTTGGTCAAGCACCACAAAGAATAAAAGGCTGCAATGTGTTTCAATGTTTTTGCCTACTAGAAGAGTCAGACCTAAAGTCACGCCAGCTGGAACTAATTGAAATTTCTTCAGATTGAATTGAATCATTTAGGATTTAAATCTGTTTCCATGGTACAGATTTTGTCAACAGGTCTGTTTTTAAATTCACATCAATTCACTTTGCGCTGCATCCAGGCTCAGATGATTGTGGCACAGAGGTAGGAGAGAAGCCAAACAAGCCACTGCTGCTGTGCACATAAGATACAAGCGAACATACATCAGTTAGTGCAGCAGGTTCTGGTCCACTAAGGGGAAAACAAACCGACCTTAGCTTGATCCCCAGAACCAAACATGGAAAATCAGCATTCAGCTTCTATGCACCACACATCTGGAACAAATTTCCAGAAAACTGCAAAACAGCCAAAACACTGAATGCCTTTAACTAAAGACTAAAAACCCACTTGTTTACAGTAACCTTATAATTGTAGTAAATGGAACATTGATTTTGATGGTATTTCACAAAATGTCATGTTTCTTGTTTTTTTTGCACTTGGTGACTATATTTTGAAGCCTAAGCATAAATTCAAACTGGCAGACTCTTCATCTCACCTGCCCAGAGAATCACCTCATCATGCTCTGCCTTTACATGATGATGGCATTGGTCTTCTCCTCATCTCTTCCAATCATCAGACTTCGCTTCCTTCATCAAGTCTGGCGTCCTCTCTGCACCTGCTCCTTGGTCGAACTTCAACCCACCTCCATCCCTACTCCACCTTCAACTCTCGAATTCTTCAGTACCTTTGACATCCTCTCCATCACCAGTGTCTGGGAAGATGTCTCTAATCCTAATCTACAGTGACTCATCCTCTCTGGCAGCAGTTACCAGCGCCACTTCTTCTGCCAGGGGTCTGAGAGCCAAAGATTATTTGTCAAATAAACTTTCTAATGCCTACAGTCTCTCTGTGTGAATCTTTCCAGGTTGAAATGTTTTTATGATGTGAAGCACTTTTAACTACTTTGTTGCTGAAATGTGCTATGTAAATAAACTTGACTTGACCTGCCTCTATAAATATGTCCTTTGAAATTCTGTTGAGAAAAGAAATCCTTTGAGTCACCCTGGGTTAATGCCTACATGTGCACTGTGTGTTGTAAATGTGCTCTCCCCGATCAGACTGGAGGATTACAACTGCGGTTTATTTTAGATCCCTGAGCCTGACAGTAATAAGACGTTTTTCTCCTTTACCTCCTCTAAGGCCATGCTCGTCCCATGAAGCATGCAGCGCCACGCCCTCTGTGCCACTCAGATATAAAATGCCAGGATGTTTTTATTCTCAGGTAGATGAGAACTACCTGATCCCAACACTGATGCACTAGCTGCCAGCTGAGCCCTCCGTGGCTGAGGATGTTTCAAGGTGTCCTGCTTTCCTCAGTGAGCTGGATTCCTCCTTGGTGCCCTCTTTCTTTCTCAGACAGCAGTTTTACAGCAAATCTGAGCTTCTGTCCTACTTGCTTCTGTGTGTTGCCAAAATGCCTTTCATTCCCCAAGTTTCAATCACGTGCTCTGTGTCAGGGCTGACTGGAGATGCATTGTCTAGAAGCAGTGGAGTCACGTCAAAAGTTGCAAGAGAAGACAAAAGGAGTTCAGTCAAGGAGAGACTGGCTTTAAATTTGAAACAACTTGGCAGAAAGAGTCAGCCACAGAGTCATCTGACCACAGCCAGAAGAATTTCTTCAGGGGAGCTGCAGACAAACAAAAGAGATCGATTGTTGCAGGCGTCTCAAACTGATAGCCCTCTTACATCAAGCTCAGGGGAATCTCTTTCAAAGATGGAGAAGCACAAGCTTGTGAAACAAGGTTCGAAAAAGAATGAATCAGTGGTGAAGACCAGATCTAGGAATAACAAAGAGGTGCATTTTACTCTAACACTCACACCTGAAGCTGTTCTGCTGCAGCGGAGAAACAGCGAGAGATACCATCGTTCAGCTGCCAGAAATACTGCAGGTGGTCTCGGTGCTTCTGGAAGCACCACTGATTCTAGAAGACGGAGGCAGCAGTCAGTACCTCAGAGGAACAGCAGAGCAGCCGGTAAGAACAATTCTGATGCTCCACTGGGAGACATAAGCTCAATTGTAAAAATCTCCCTCCTTAATGAGAAACACAAGTATGACGATGTTGAGTATGAGGACGAGGAGGACTTGGGCGTGGATGAGCAGGTGGTGCTGAAATGCACCGAATGGCTGCGTGGGTTGGAGAACACACCCGTAACGGTGGCAAAGAGCTTAAACAGGACAATGAGCAGTTTGAAAAGTTTCTAAAGGGGAATATAAATAATGGTCTTCAAATCTATAAATCATCTCTGTGTCGGTAAATGTCTGTTAGATGTTTGATATTTTTTTTACTTTTTGCACGTATATAACTTCTATTTAATTTACTGGATGCAAAATTTTATGTCGGTTTGAAATTAACATCCTGTGGCAGAGGTCAGCAACCTGTACAATCCAAGAGATATTTTTGCTTTCAAACAATAGAATAGTGAAAACATTTGTACAGCCGCAGTAGACATTAAAGTATCAAATTATAAAAATTAGTATTTGACAGTAACAAGAAGGAATTAATTTACATGAACTGTTGTTGTCTCTTCATGTAAAAGTCTCATATCTCTAATAAAAACATGGATTTATTTTGCTAAAGCTCTAAGGACCCTAAGAGAAGGCAATGGTTGCTTACCTCTGTTATATTGGTTGCCTGGAAACTGAACTAAAATGAAGTTATGACTTTAAAATTGTAGCAGGTTCAGAAATATGACATTATGACTAGAAAAGGACTATTCCTTGGAAACCAAATACTTTCCTGTAAATACTTGATACCTTCTGTGTATATGACCCAGTTACCACTACAAGCCACAGTTCTCAGAAAAAAAATTATGTACAGTGTAGTTTGTGATTTATCAGGTCATTTTTTTCTATTTGTTTTGTTATTTTGTTGTAAAGTACTATGTAAACAAAATAAAATCTATCCTTCAGAACAATATGCCTTTGGTGTCAACATACAAGGCAGCTGTTAGTTTGAGTATCTTTTTTCTTTGCTTTTTATTGAGATACTCTCAATCAAATTCAACTTCAAATACCTTTAGTTGTTTTCTCCCCGTGACGTTTACCAATGCCAGCTGATCAAGTTGATTCATGTACCTCTTGTGATATTACTGACCTAAATATACACAATGGAAAAATAAAAAATTCACCTTAAAAACATTGCATTTTGTAAATTTCATTCTCCGTTGCTCCTCTTCATTTTTTCTGATAATGTAAATTAAAAAAGAAAAAAGACTGAATGCAAGTTCAAACATAAGTGTTAGGGTCAACAAATCTCTCAAAGGGGTGCTGTTGTGGCGCAGGGGTTGAGCACAACCCCTGCGCCTTAGTCCTTGATGTGGCTGTCGCAGGCTTGATTCCTGGCCTGGAGGTCTTTACTGCATGTCTTCCCCCTTCTCTCATTACCTACTTTCCTGTCAATTCACTATCAAATAAGGGCCACTAGAGACAATGAAACCTTAAAAAATGCTCTCAAAGCATTTGAGTGGAGGAGTGAAGGCAAAAAAAAAATATGTCTGGATTTTGTACAGCTTGCATTAAAAAGTCAAGTGAAGTTATTTATTAAATATGTGTAAATCAATACAGTATAAATATGACAGGTTTCAAGCAGAAATTTCAGACAAGGCAAAGATAAAAAGATAATTATTTTAACTATTTAAAGTTTAAATAAATTACAACTGTTATGCTGCTCCCTTTTCTCCTTACTCCAGAATTGGCAATTAGGAATTTCAAAATACAGACCTCAATATTTCATGGACTAGAATCTTGAAAAAGTAGGTTCCACATGATAAATAAATCTAGGAAGTCATGAAAATGCAGTGATGTTGGCTTTTCAAATTAAAGTTTCAGAATAAACATGAAAATAAACGTGTCCATACTTAATTGAATACATTGTAGATATATTCACAAATAGAGCTGCGCCAATTATGAAAATTGGATTGTCATCCTTCCAAAATAAAGCTTAGACAAACCTTTAAAAAATAAGAGGTTTCAGTATTTCATTGTTTAGATTATTCAAAACGAAGGTCACAAAGTTAATTGAGCCAGTGACGAAAAGGAGATTAAATAAAATCACACAATCTCTTCCACATAAAAGTTACCAAAGAACTTCAACCAGGCACGAAAAGATATTCTATGTACCTTTAAAAAAAAGCCTACAAATGTTTTTCAGTCATTTTCCAGATAAGTTCCAGCTGAAAATAGGTTTAAGTCATCCAAACAGATCCAAACAACCCAGACAAAAAAAAAAAAATTCATTATGCTTTTGGGCATAATGAATGTTCATCAATTTTTTTAGGAATGTTTCTAGTATTTTAATTTTTACTAAAACCTGTGAACATAAAATGTTTTTTCAAGACAGCGGAAGTTATTCAATTACAATCATATTCTGATTCAAACTTTCTCAATAGGTTTCCCTGAGTATATATGCAAATAATACCGTTTTAAATCTGTTCTGTGTGAATTCAAGTTTTTGTGGGACCTCAAAGCCAGAAGCAAGCTCTAAGAAGCCAATACAGTTTGTTTGTGCCTTAGGCCGGCCATGTGTTTCACTAAAATCTGCAAATAGCTCATCACATGGATTTACTATTATTTTAAAGAACTTTATGCTGTTTTCATATTCAAAAGGAAAGCAGGGTAAGTGTGGATTATGCCCATATTTTCTTCTTTGCTGTAATCAATCCCTGTAATCAGCTTTGTGAGGAATTAGATGCTGGCTTGCCTCTTGTCAGACACTCCCTCCTTCCCCTGTCAGGTGTGCTAAGCATCAGCTTATCAGCCACAGAGTCATATGTTACAACATGTGTGTTTGGTGTGAGTGCGTCACTCAGTGGCATACCACGTGAGCTGTTAAACAAATTTATTTATTTTTTCCTTTCAAAATTTTTAACAACTAAAGACAAAAGAAAGAAATATATTATAGAATAAACTTAAAACAATTTTCTCTATCTGGTAAAAATCCCAATAAATATAAACGAACAGATAGGTTGGCATCACTTCCATCGGTTGATTCGCAGCAGCTGCACATAAGCCAGCGCCATGCAGACAGCAATGATTCCCAGCAGAGCCACCTCATTCTTCCAGAATCCCCACACAGAGTAGTCAATGTCCATACTTTTCAGAAATACCTCTCCTGGGACTCTACAGCACAGGGAAGAGAATATTGTTTTCACTGAGAGGACATTACTGTGGGTTGCAATCGAACCATTGCATTCACACTCACATGGTATTGTTGCTGTAGAAAATCTGGCCTTTCATCTCGTTGATGTATACAGCCTAGGAAAGAAAAAAATGGTCGGGCTGAATTATTACATTATCCCTTAAACACCTTTTGTTTGTTTAGTATCTTTATTGCATACGGTTAAAGTGTGATTTTTCACATTTAGACATTATAACCACAAGCTTCAAAGTATTTTGTAGTTACTTAGTGATATAGACCTACACAAAGTAATGCATCATTGTAAAGTGACAAGAAATGGATGCATTTTTTTAGCATTATGAACAAATTAAATCTGTAAATTGCTGTATGCATCTGTCCTCGGCCCCCATGCCCATTTAGGAAGTCACCTGATTAGTAAGTCGAGTGTGTCTGTGCACATTTCACTCTCAGTCTCTGTTTAACTATAGACTGCCTGAAGTCTTGCAGCAAGTTTATGGACATCAGTGGTTCGGTGGGGAAAGTAGCTGTTCTGTAACCGGAAAGTTGTGGTTTCGATTCCAGCTTTCTCCCGTCATGTCACTGTGACCTTGGGCAAGACACTTAACTCTAAAATATCCACAGATCTCTGTATAGGAATGTGTGTGTTTATGAGAGTGACTGGGTGAATGGAGCTCTACGATAGAGCGTTGAGTTGTCAATGTAAGTAGAAAAGTGGTCAGTCTTGCAAAGAAGAATGCTCTTTGTTCACAACATGTGAACAAGAAAAGAGCCTCTCCACACTGGTAAGGCTAATCATCTGGCACCTTCATCCTGAACAATCTCCACTTTAAAACATGGTGGTGGCAGCTTTACACATCATATTCATTTGATTAAAAGTCTAGATATATATCAAATTGATAATTTAGGGTAAGATTGGAAATTTTTGTTTTGACATACTGAATGTCAGTATTTAAACTGGTAGAGATTCACTCTAAATGGTGTACTTGCAGGAAAAGGTGATTCCACTAAGTATTGACTCGGTGGGGTGTTGCTATGCACCCCACCGAGTATGCAGGGCACACTTTTCAGATTTTCTATTTGTAAAAACAGTTTGAAACAATATGTTTTTCTTATGTGTCACAGCTATGCATTATTTGGTGCTAGTCTAATATATTAAATCAATAAAATACACCAAAGTCTGTAGCTGTAACAAGTGAAAAATGTCAAGGAGTAGGAATACTTTTGAAAAACACTATATCTTACATTTAGCCCATAATTGAAAATACTGATCCATTTCAACCAAGACAACCAACTCAGCATGGAGTTGAGATTGACGAGAAAACCACCAAAAACCTACAACAGAAAAAGGACGAGATAAGATCAGGAGTGCCAAAGAAGAAAAATAAATCGTACAATGTTCAGAAATCAATGTTAATAGATATCTTGAACATTTCTGTGCATATGTCCTGGAATCATACCATCATGAAGACAAACGGGAGGGCAATCAGGATGTTAGCCATTGCGAATGTAGATACGGAGGCGGAGACCAGGAAAGCAAGGCTGACTCCTGCCAAGCTGACCAGAGACAGGGTCAGGGAAAAGCAGAGGAAGGCCACAAAATCTGTCTTCAGTGCTGAAAACAGACAAGAGCAGGTAAACATGCACGTTCTGCTACAAACCAAACAGAATTTTAGAAATGACAGTAAAACGTGATTAGATCCATTTATTGTAAAGAACTATAACTAAGCATCTTATCTCATATAAAAAAAACTTTTATCTTACCCTGGTTCAAAATGAACAGTTAATTGCATTTTTGTGTAGCCATATGAAATGTACGGGTGACTCTGTGATAGAGTCCAGATGAAGTCATACAAAATGAAATGTGCAAAGTGATTGCAGTCACGGAGGGACATGTGCTTACATCACTCTCCTTGTGTTAATGGGGGTTACATTGACAGAAAGGTGCCTGCAACAAACAGGTCCATGTCTATTCTGCCCAACACAATGTGAGAAGTTTAGATGCAGTGAAAATATTTTAAGACATTCAAGATTGTCCAGCAGATCCTGGAGCATGTCCCTCTGGGGACTATTTCAGAGTTCCCACCAGTGCAGAGATGAATGTTTTGAAAGCAGGGTGTGAGGTGATCAGAGGATTTTAACACACCAGCATCTAAAAGGGAAGATAACAAAGAATCCACTTCTCTGCTAGACAGACACTTAAAGGACAAACTGAAATTCTCCAGGCACAGCAGGAAGAGTCAACAGATGACTGGTGAAATGTAAATTCTCCAATGATCTCTTCTTCTATTCTTTTAGTCAACTGGAAAATCATTTTGTTTGAAGAAAAGAAGACAAACACTGCTAAAAGTTTTGAACAGGAAGGATCTACAGTAAAACACCGAGTATTTTGATCATTTATTTTATAAAAGGTGTTTTATAAAATAAACATAAATGATAAAACAACAACACAAAACATTTGCACTGGTAAAACGTTTTGCTATGACTGTCAATCCATATAAATGAAGATTTAAATATAGAATAAAACAACTACATTTAAAAACCGTAAACATTTAATTTAAAACTCAAAGTTTCAAATTTGAGCCTTTGTCTATTCTTAACAACTTGCAGAAGTAGATTTTTAACATGAATTCTTACTCTCTAAATATTTACAATTTCAAGAATGTGAACAGATTAATAACTGGTGTATGTACTCTGTGTGTATACTTGCTCAGATGTGAGTACATTACCCATCATGTAGTAGGCAATGGCTGAAAACACCAAGATGGGGATGATGCGGTTGGGGATGAGATCAGCAAAGATCTTGGACAAGAAGTAGACAGAGGTTCTGTAATATCCACTGGAGTTCTCATGACTGTAGATTAAAAATAATAAAAATAAATATGAAATAAAATAAAGAGTTTCAATTAAAATTACCTAAATACTATTTTTATGACATCTTTTCCAGATCTTTTGTAAACTAAAGTGTGAGTTTGTTTATATTTTTAGTTTGCTTTGTAAATGAATGAAAATGTTAACGATAATAAAATTGTTTGTAGATGTGGTAACTAGACTGCATATTTTACAAAACTATTTATTGAATTAATGGAATCTTCATTCTTAGCATTATAAACAAATGTCTCAAGAAAAAAAATAAAAAAAGAATAACTAAACATGACATGAAACCTTCATACTCAGTAGGAAAAGGGGCAGGAAGAAGCCAATGCTCATCAAATCCTGCCCCCATGTGACTCACCCAGCATACACACATTATATATTTCAGACTAGAATATTACAGACACACCACTGTTGCCCTAGAGGATATTACTGGGCAGCATCAGATAATTGTTTGGCAAAAAATAAATAAATAAATAAAAAAGCTACAAATAATACCCCAAAGCATTATTAAGACATAGCAGCTTTATTTTGAAGAACGTGGGAAACCAGAATGGGAAGAAAATGATACCCTGATCTCAATGTCCTGAAATAATTCACATTAAACATTTTATTGCTGCTTACATGAAGATTGCCCTTTCGTTGATAAAGAGTTCGACAGCAGAAAGATTCCCAAAAACCATGTTTATGATGAGGAAGAAGAAAGCGCCACTCCTGATTAACGAGACAGATGAAAAACAATTTAACATTGACACATCATTTCAACATGATGGTTTGTTATTTATTCAGTTAAATGTTTAATTTTCTACTTTGTGTTCAAAATCTTTAAACTATGCAATTTTACTTTATAAACCTGTGAGGCATCATCTCAACTTTATTATTTCCTGTTTATTTATTTACTACTCATGGCCAAAACATGCATGAAATTTACTTCATAGTCACAATAAAATTAATTTAAAAAAAAAAACCCTGCCATGTTTATTTTCATAACATGCGAGTTAAAATGGATCCTTCAGAAGTGCAGGTTGCACATTGTTTATACCTGTTCTGCAAACCCTCTGGCAGAGTCAGAGGCATCTGGAAGTAAATAAGTCCCACCAGAATGGCAAAAAAGATATTGAGAACCAGCTGGGCGTATGAGGTCTGCGGATTCCTGAGAAGGTTCAGCACTGTTCTTCCACACACCACACGCATCTGTCTCACACACACAACAGCGTTATCTTTTTATGACCATGACTGGGTTCAATCAGCAGATAAGCAAGCACAATCACATAACAGGTGAATGACGTGTCATAACTTTGTTTTCATAACATCTTAATTGATTGGAACAGAACATCTGTCAGTCATTAAACTGAGGTTGAGGGTCTTTTGAATAATAAAAAAAAGAAGACAGATGCTGTTGTGCATTGTTGCATTTCTCAAACACAGATCTGCTGACCTGATAGAGGAAGGATGTGTTGTAGTTGGCTGCCTCTTCTTTTCTGTTGTCCGTATCAGTAATGCTCTGGTTCACCTGGTCCAGTTCCTGCATTATGTTCTGGTACATGCCAGATTCACGATACTCCATCGCTAACCAGTTCTTGCCCTCCTCTTAGAAATTAAAGACATGAGTGCTAAGTTAAAGACAAATACTGTATATACATACATCCTTTAATTTACTAGGAATGTTTTATTTAGAGTCAATTTCTCTTTTGCAACAGAGTCCTCGTAAGAAAGACCTGTTATAAACATCCAGAGCGCACACACAATGGAAAAATACAACACCAGTGCTAAATACAATGGTGAGCTGTCAATAAGATAGAAGACATACAGAAAATATTAAAAATTATACATGTCCAAAAAAACTTGTTTAGTGAGGCAATAAGGAGCAGAGACACAGTCCTATTAAAACTACTTTTTTAGATTGTTTTAAAATGTGTTTAAAGAGAGTAGGGAGTGCTTGCTATAACAGTAAAACACAATTTTCAGGAGAAAATAATCAATTCATCCATCCATCCATCCATCCATTTTCTGTCCACTCTTGTCCCTAGTGGGATCAGAAGGGGTTCTGGTGCCTATCTCCAGTGAACGTTTCGGGCGAGACACCCTGGACAGGTCGCCAGTCTGTCACAGAGACAAACAGGACAAACAACCATGCACACACACCTACGGAGAATTTAGAGAGACCAATTAACCTGACAGTCATGTTTTTGGACTGTAGGAGGAAGTCCAAGTACCGAGTACCTGGAGAGAACACACATATACACAGGGAGAACATGCAAACTCTATGCAGAAAAACCCCGGGACGGGAATCAAACCCAGCACCTTCTTGCTGCAAGGCAACAGCACTATCAATGCTTTACTGCGTACAATTGCATTTAAAAAAATAATATACTGTGGTATTTTTTGTATATTTTATCATCATCTTATTAGTGATCAGTCACTAGATTTTAGAGCATTTTGCTCAATAAATTCACTGCAAGGTCAACACAAATAAGACTACTCATCCTTTGAAACTGACTGAAAATACATGAACCTCCATTATGCTCCTGTCTTAATCACACCCAGTTTAACAATAAAGTTTAATATGAAGTTCAGCTCACTTTACCTGCAGTTTTTGGATAGCAAAATATCAGTAATCTTTAGCAGATTAGCAGACAATTATCTATTTAAAAAGATGATGGCATTTGATTATACATACACAACCTACAGAAAAATTAGGTTTATTTAGCCTGCCGCTGTATTTTCTTTATTGTTGATGTTTTATTTCCAAAATATCTGGTCAATTTTTAACATTTACATAGTGAATGGACAGGAAAGTGGGTAATGAGAGAGGGGACAAAGGTCATCAGACCGGGACTTGAACCTGTGACAGCCACATCGAGGACTAAGGAATCCATATGTGGAACGCACCCCAACTTTTAACATTTTATAACACAAAAACACAGTGGGGCAACTGGTGGTTTAAAATACAGTAATTAGTTTGACTTGTCTGTTTCCTTTCTCAAAATTAGATACGCTTTGAGCATAATATGATTTTGATGTTTTGAATAAATTACCTGCAGTCTGTGGTTGCTTTCTGGATGTTGCCTCTCCGTTTGTGATATCCATGAAGAAATCAGCAGGGTTGTTAAAAGGCTCAATTTGATACCCTGTCCAAAAACAAGCCAGGTTTTTTAAATGACACGATATTCTTGTACAACTTTGTTTTTGTTTTTTTTTTGCGCAGCTTGTTTGTGTTTATGTTACATACCGATGTCTGTAAAATATTCCAGAGCATGGTCTGCTGCCCCTGCGTACACAATCTCTCCTTTATGCATCAGAGTGAGGTGGTCAAACTGCTTGAAGATGGAGTAGCGTGGTTGGTGGATGGAGAAGATTACAGTTTTACCTCTTCTGGACAGTCTGGACACATGTTGAAGTGTTACCACAAAATCAAAACAGGAGACATATGGGCATTTGCTTTGTAGCAGGTACAAATAGCAGAAAATGGTTTCTGCTATTTGTAGCATCTAGCATAATGCTACATACTGCTTCAGTGTCTCATTGGCTTTATAGCATGTGAGGATGCATTGTCAATGGGTTGATGTGTTATAACTTGGTCATACTTGGACAGCAGACCAATGATGCAGTTTGCAGTGTTGGAATCCAGTCCTGTTGTTGGCTCGTCCAGAAACAACAGAGAGGGAGAAGTTATGAGCTCCATCCCGATGCTGCACCTTTTCCTCTCCCCTCCTGATACGCCTCGCAGAAACTCAGTTCCTATCTGTGTTCATATGTACAAACACACACATGCACGCACTCAAAAACTGTCAGCAGATAAGGAGCAACATAAAATGTTTCTATGATCTTTATTTTTTTATTTTTATTTTTTTTGTCAAACTTTAACTTTTTGGATTTTATGTGTTGGACTAACAAAGTATAACAAAATTATGCAAAGGATGAAAAGTGAACTGTATTTTAAAAGTAAGCATTAGAAAATGAAGTTATAATTGTATTCAGACCATCTGAATACAAACATATTATACTCACACCACCTGCTGAAGCTGCAGGTGGTGTGAGTTTCTCAGCCAGTGCACATCTCAAAAAATAAAAGGTCAACGGGAGAGACAATTAACGCACAAATTTAGAACTGGATTCAACTTCTCCACAGAAATTCTCAAAAATTCTCAAACTGAATAAAATGGTTTGGTCATTAGCAGGACCTTTTTCCAGAGTTTGACCATTTGCTGAAAAGGTAATTTGGCCATTTAATTTGGATCGATATTTTTTCAACAAAAGAGTTTTAACATTTTCAGATAAGATCCATAGCACCCATAGAGGTGCTTCGCAAAGCAATACAAATTGTGTTGTTTTTACCTTAACAATTTTAGCATGATTCCATTGTATTGGAAAATGAATAAAGGTCACTGACACTCATTATATGTACTGATTGCACTGACAAAAGACCTGTTTAGAGTACTGTTACTAGATAGCTAAACAACGTTGGCAAGAGCTGTATTCTGGTTTCATAGCCTCATTAAAAATCATAAATCATAAAGCAAAGAAAGATAAGAATTTGTTAAATGCAAAACACCTGGGTTAGGAATGACCTAAGAACATTGTTTATCCACTCATAAAGATATGGGACTTCTGGCAGTTTGTTACAGCACTCTGCATAAATTATTTCGTTCCTATAAAAGCCTTCAGGGAGCAATAAGATGTTGAAGTATTATTTCAAATGTTATTTTAAAGTGAGCTATATGCTGCAAAATCTACTTGTGCATAAAGCTCTGTACCTTAGTGTCGGCACAGTCCACAAGGCCCAGGTCTTGCAGGATGGAATTCACTCTTTCCTGTTTATCAGCAGAGGAGTAATATTTTGGGTTGAGACGCAGGTTGGCACTGAAGAGAAGGTTCTCCCTCACACTTAGAGTGCCCATCACGATGTCATCCTAAGACAAAATCAAAAAGATAACGTAGGAAAACAAACATTATTAGGTAGGGAACTTTGCATGTGTGTTTTCCTACCTGTACCACATAAGCAGAGCTGAGCCTGAGTTCAGAAGTGACAGGTTTGCCGTTCACTTGGACTGTTCCTTGGCGCAGTCCAGCTGGATCTTTTCTACCTGCTATGACATCTAGAAGTCTGTGCACAGAACATAAAACTTATTTTTATAATTCATGCACAACTGAATTGCATTTGTAACAATGTACTTGAATGAAAACTTCTTACGATGTTTTACCACTTCCTGTGGCTCCCATGATAGCATTCATCCCTGGTCTCATGATGCCACTACAAAACATATGCAAGTTCTACTTTTTTAAGGTACACTTTATTAATTAATATTACTACAATTTCACAGACAACAACCAAAAAATATTTGGTGATATCACATTTAATACATATATATATGCATGTGATATTTACATGAATGTAACCCAACCACTTTTACCCCTTCCCTGAAAATATTTAACACATCAAGCAAATAGAAATATAATATAATATATTTTTAACTCTTTTTTTTTTATGTGACATGATTATCTACAGTATGTTTAAATATTAGATAGTTTTGTGATGAGTTCTACTTCTTTTGTTTGTTTAAAAAAACATTTCAGGTCAATGAATCAATAAAAATGAGCAACATAGACCTTTTGTTATTTATTTTACAGATAGGAATTAAAAGAGCACTATAATCAACAATGTCTAAATGTTATGTAGCATTGTAATATAATATAATATAATATAATATAATATAATATAATATAATATAATATAATATAATATAATATAATATAATATAATATAATATAATAGCTGTTGCCGTGCAGCAAGAAGGTTCTGGGTTCGATTCCCGGCCCCGGTCTTTCTGCATGGAGTTTGCATGTTCTCCCTGTGCATGCGTGGGTTTTCTCCGGGTACTCCGGTTTCCTCCCACAGTCCAAAAAACATGACTGTCAGGTTAATTGGTCTGTCTAAATTGCCCCTAGGTGTGTGTGTGTGTGTGTGCGCATGGTTGTGTGTCTGTGTTGCCCTGCGACAGACTGGCGACCTGTCCAGGATGTACCCCGCCTCTCGCCCGGAACGTTAGCTGGAGATAGGCACCAGCACCCCTCCCGACCCCACTGAGGGACAAGGGTGTTCAGAAAATGGATGGATGGATGGATAATATAATATAATTTTCCTCTGCCTCTCGCCTGTTGACAAGATGTAGGCACCAGCACCCGCCTAACCCAATGGGATAAGGCTGTAAGAAAATGGATGGACGGATGGATAGTATAATTTTCATTAATTTTCCTACGTGCTCTGAATCTGCTTTAGATTTGGGTGGAATGGAAACCTGACTGACAGCAATGAATGTTCCTGGATTTAACCTGGATCTAATTTTTATATACAGGGCCTAAGGATGATATTTGTTATGATTTAAAACTAGATAAAATAAACAAGATGTACAGTAAAACCACCAAGCAAGCAGTAACAAATAGAAACAAAATATATAGAAATGTAAAAACAAGGATAAATTCAAATACATGAGTGATGGTGCCATGAGCTTGTAAATTAACGTTCTCAAATGTTAAGAATCTGGTCTTACCTTACATCTTTGAGAATTTGTTTTTCAGGACCTATCTTTCGGCAGAACTTCTTCTCTTGAACACAGTAATGCAGCCTGGTGAAAGCAACAGTCGGCCCGGGTTCCTGGAAGCAAGCTTCAATATAAGAATCTGCCTGCTCGCCCTTGGTCATCTTCACACTCTGCAAACTTAGACAAATATGAAGGAAAAGTGCAAAAAGTAGACTTAGGTTTGAAAAAGCAGCTGAAGAACAGTCTGATGCAGAAACTCATGCAGGATGACAAAAAGACAGTTGAAGCAGTTTGATAAAAAGTGTTACTCAGGGAGACTTTTGGACTTCCCATGTCTTCAGCCTATATATCTGAGGACAAACAGGGACATGGCATTGAACTTTCCCCTCTGCCTCTCAACAGTAATTATGCATAGAAGGCAATAAAGGCTGTTAGTTAAACAGTTAATGATTACAACTCAGTGACTGTACCTGGCTGACTGCAGCTTAACTAGAAAAGCCTTTCTAATACACTAAGATATTTAGTGTGTTAACACTAAGAAACAAAACTGGATTTGGTTGAAAAAAAACCCAGCATGTTTGGACAGAAGATAATGATCTGTGGCCAAAAATCTCTTGTATTATAATGTATTGTAAAGGTATGTGCAATCTTTTAAGGTTTTTTATATGGACATTTGATTTATGATGATTTAAAACATTTGTGTTTCATTGGGATTTTTTGTGATAGAAAAACCTAATGTACACGTGAAGTGATAAGGATAATCATAACTTTCAAAATGTTTTAAAAAAGGAAAATTCCTCCCCCATTATGCCCTAATTAATTACAATTTTGAACAAATGTTGGTGATTTTTCAAAAATATTTTCATAATGGATATTTAACAAGTCATATAAGAAATGACTTATTCATGTATCTCCAATTATAATAAATTTTTTATACATTGATATAAACTATATTTTTTTATTTATGAAATATTGTCTCTCCAATTAAGCATTAGTAAAATGAGTAATTGAATTAACTCTTGTGAAACAGTTGGTTGGCAAAATTTTTTTTGAGGTGAAATATTTAAACAGATGTTTTATTTTTTATTTATTTATCATTTCCTTTATTTAACCAGGTAAACCCAGGTGAAAGTAGTTTTAAATTCTTGGGGGTACTATGACAAAAGTAATTAGATATCCATTTTCTATACACC
>NW_015116443.1:14032-20463 GCF_001443285.1 Poecilia latipinna | reverse complement strand
TTTGTAAAAATGTCCGCCAGCGCCCCCTGCCGTACTCTGAACGCCCCCTGGGGGGCGGTACCGCCCACGTTGAGAACCGCTAGGCTAAAACAAACCTTATTCATGAAAGAGCGCCCTCCTCCTGCATCGTGCTATGTAGAGGTCCAAGATAGAGGAAAGGCTGCTCCGCATGGTCCTCTGTGCAGCCTTGACCACCCTCCGCAGAGTCATCCCAGCAGTGCAGCTGCTGTGCCAAACAGTGATGCAGGTGCAGAGAACACTCTCCACCACACAACGGTAAAAGCTCCTCAGGACTGAGTTCCCAAGTCCAGCTCTTCGCAGCTTCCTGAGGAAGTAGAGATGCTGCAGGGCCTCCCTGACCAGTTGAGGTCACTGGATATATACACAGTATATTGGTACTCCAGGTTAGGTCACTGGATATATACACAGTCAGGTACCTGTAGCTGGAGACCATGTTCACAGCGGCTCCTCCGATGTACAGAGGCTGAAGAGGATCCTTGTCCCTTCTGAAATCTACCACCATCTCCTTGGTCTTCTTCACGTTGATGCAGAGGTTATTTTCTCTGCACCAGTGCACCTCGTGTTCGACCACCTTTCTATATTTGGACTCATCACTGTTTGTGATGCGTAACAGTACTACTGTGTCGGCACATCGGGCTGCTGATTGTAGCCAGTCCACATTATTAGCAGAACTAGATGGTCCCAAATTTCGCATGGAGGCTTGGGCCGGCCCTGCTTATATCACTAATCCTACCTACCTAGTGATGCTTCAGGCCTACATCTGTCATGTTGTGAGTTTTGAAGTAGACCCAAAAGCAAAAGGCAGTGTGGAAATTTAATGAAGGGGGCGGGGGGGAATAAAAAATTAAAAGTCCAGGGTACAAGAAAATCCAAAAGAAAAATAAATGAAACGAAAGCAAAACAGGAGACAAAAGGGGATTCAGGTAATGCAGGGAAAGGTGCCATGAGTAACAAGGGAAGTGACAAGACGTCGACGAGCATTCGACTTATGGCTGAGTCACAGAGGCTTAAATATTGGGAAGGTAATGTATGAGAACAATGGACCAGGGCAGATGAGCTAATTAATAATTTGACAAAGGGAGAGGAGAAGGCAAGGCAAGGTAAGGTAAGGTAAGGTAAGGTAATTTTATTTATATAGCACATTTTCAGTAACAAGGCAATTCAAAGTGCTTCACATGAATTAAAAGGAAATACAAACAAAATAACAAACCAAAGGAAAGAGCACAAAAAAGAGGAAAGGACACATTAGGGTAAATCGCAATATTCAGACAAAACATAGGGCAAAACAGAGACATGAGTGAAGGCGGTGACGTCAAAGGGCCATGAAACCAGGTGGCTGAGCCTTCTCGCAAAGTCCGACAGAGATGTTGTTTATCGAGGAATGATGTCCTTGGGAGCACTCAGCTCCACAGCTCCATGGATACAGGAGGGGGTGAGGTGGGAAGGAGCGTTATGTTTACATATCTTCAAGGAGATTGGAAATATGCAGCTGTTACAAGGCCACACAGGGACAGCCAATTCAGAAGCAGAATGTCTTACGTCGGGAAGATTATAAATTTCAATCTTCCCTAAAGTCTCTCCGGATACATCTCAGTTCCCAATTATCCATATTAGTTTGGTCGTTCCACTGAACTGAAACTAGCAACTTCTCCAAGATCGATTCCAACTCGTTAGTGAGTTCTAGAGTCCTTGTCTCTGTCCACACCAACAGTCCGAGTGTTCGCTAGTTCGGCCAAGTCCGTCACAAATTTGTCGATAATCCAGGAATCCACAAGCTCCAAACAGCAGAAATCCTATTATTATGAATAAATCCAGGGTGAATCCCGCCAGGTGTGTCCCCCGCAGAACAAGAGGGCTCTCCTGTGCCCAAACTTTTTGTTGAAAATTTGATCAATTGCATTGAGAGACCGGTTGTCCAGATCCATAATTTGTAGATTTGGATGATGTGCAAAGAAATGCTCCAAAAATATAGAAAAAGACAGGACAAAAACAGAGCAAGCAGGGCAGGCATGGGCAGGGAGGGAGCAGAGGAAAAAAGTGTCCGCCTTCATCAAGAGCAAGAGAGAAAAAGGAGAAAAAGAGAGAAGGTGGCATAGGAAAGCTGGGAAGATACACAGGGGAACGCAAGGGAGTGGGAAATAATTCTAACACTAAAGAAACACTAAAACTAAAGAAAACCTGATAAACTAGTCAAAGACATAAGGAGAAATCATAGAACTTAACAGATCTAATAATAACTAAGGAACACAGAAACTAGAATACATAAAAAAAAACTAGACAAAGAAATAAACTTAACTAAAATCACTAAGGAAGAGCAGAAGAAAACAAAGTAGAAATAAATAGAAAAATCTAAGGAACACCAAAAATGACAAAAATAACAAAATTCCAAAACCAAACTCAAACAACCACAGATCCCAACATTTGTAGAGAATCATCCATTTTCCATGCTGAGTTCTTGATGTATGAGGTTAAAGAAGAATCAGTGAGCTGAATTCACAAATTCCATTTATTAATACCAAAATACAGCTGGTCCATTATGACCTGCTACCTTTAAGAGCTAACAGACAAAATGGCACTCCAGAACAGTTTTCCATTCCCTTTGTTAGCCTCTCTCTAAGCTACATTCCAAAAAGGGCATTACCTAGTTTGTCATATCCTGTAATCTTAGCTTTGAGGGTGTATCCAAATTAGTTTTAGCATTGCAACTAGCTAACAGAGATAGAAGGAAAACACAGAATTATTTATTCTCAACACATCATATTAGCTAAACCATATGGAACCAAGCAGTTTCAGGACCACTTCTATTCTGGTGCTGATATTCCAACTGCTTCTTATTTATAACAAGAGGATAGTAACTATAGAGAGCATGCCATTCTTTAACCCATCTAACCCCCTCACCTCCCCCCACCCCCTGCATGCTCAGCACAGAACTATTTAAATAGATTTAGCACTTGTACACATGCATACCAAACTGTTTTCTAGCTTTGTATCTGAATCTGGAAATTATATTTTCCTTGCTAAAAGTACCCTGCAGCATGCTTCAAAATACTGGAAAGCAGGGGTGAAAGTAGTTTTAAATTCTTAGGGGTACTAGCTCTTGACTTGCTACAAAATAAAGCTGTATTTCCCTCAACCCACTGGCTGCATTGTTGACACCGTGAGTGCCAACAATGCCAACAGTGCATTGTTGGCTCAGAACAATGCAGAAAGGACACATCTTTCCTGATGTTCAGAATGACATGGAGTGCCATTCTGAACATCATGGCATGGAGTGCATCCCAGTTTTCCATGTCTGGCATATAACCATTCATTTTAGCTTTTAAATTGGTTATATTGATTCTGTGTCCAGACAGAGGGATAATCAGTTAGCCTAGCATCATGACCTGTTCTGAAGATCCTGGAGCTTCCACTTCGTCTTCCTAACATGGCGCCTCCTCACCCTGACTCTCATACTGATAGGAGCTCTATTTGGTTAAAAGCACATCTTCTGAAGTTGGGATATTTTTCCTCCAACAGGTTCCAGAGGAATCACCTTAAACCAGATGTTGGACTAGATTTTATTTCAATATCATTTATGAATGTTAGAGCCTCATTTTCAACAGTGGAGCTATAAAGGTTGGAAAAGGTTATCATTTTGGAGAAAGTCTCATCAACATCAATATTTCCACTAAATAAGAGGCAAAAAAATATTTGATAAAGGAAAAGCCTCTCAGACTCTTAGCTCAAAGCAAGATGCCAAAGAGGAATAAAACTTTCTTTTTTTAATTAGACAATTAATTTAATTTCACGTAATTATCACGGTAGAAGCCATTTGTTTGTTAAGTACTTAAATATTTATCGTGTTTGATGTTTGTTGTGAATGACGTGGTATACTCAGACGAACGAGATACTTAGTCCAAGTTTGTTATTTGTTGAATGTTCAGAAACTACAGCGGCTATGATGTGCCACAACAAAGGTAAACAAAGGTAAAACAACTTGAACAGGTGATCAACTCTAAACCACTCCTACCTTTTTACTCATTCTCTCTGTCTTTGTCATTTACCGCCTGCGCTCCTTGAGCCGAGCACAGGTTACGTTAAAAACATTTAGTCCGTTACGATATCAGGTTTCCAGGCTTGATATTTATTTTGCGATTATTAATAGGCGCTCCCCTGAACACAGCGTGGTTGATTAGTTAATTTTAAACTTCTGCTCTGTTAGTTATGTTGGTAATGGAACCGAAACACACAGAATTGCGCAACACCTTGTTGAAACAAAAATTACTGTGATTAATTTGAACACGTTTTGTTGATTTTTTTTTATTTATTTATTTTTTTGTTGAACGTTTTGATAAGGAGTCAGAGGAGGACGTGCTGGTCTCAGCGTCTTGGAGGCGTTCAGTTTGTCACCTAATGCCGAGATCGACTCAAAACCTTCCGCGATTGACGTATTGCACCGCTGCTCTAGTAAAGCATGAATAGTTAAGAAACTATGAAAAGGGGGGGTGGGGTGGGAGCTATTTATTAACTGACTAAGTGGTGTTTTATATTGTTCTTGAAAAACTAATCAGTCATGGCTGATTAGTGCACCCATTGATTCTTTACAGCAGACAACCGCTCCCCTCTCTTGCAGGTACTGCATACCACCGCTAAATCTTTTAGGGGTACGCAGTACCCGACCGTACCCGCCTACTTTCACCCCTGCTGGAAAGTGCAGTAAAGTTTACATGTTGTACCATGTCAGAGTATACAGCCAGGTTTAATGGGACAATTTTTTTTATAAGTAAACCCATTCTATAGTGTTAGTAAAAGATGTCACCCAATCAGAGTAAAAAATAATAAAAATAGATGCATAATAGTGTATTCACAAGAACTTGGTTTCCAGGATGAATTGCATCCAAATCTTGATCCAGCACCCAATTGGATTGTAAAATTTTGCTTTTTAGCAATGAAAGAAGCAAGAAAGTAGATTCAGTCTTGAAGGTGGTTTTGTGTTTCAGGAAGAACTGGCAGAGAAACATTGAGCTCATGTGTCACAGCAACCTTTCAGAACAGTGTTAGCCCATTAGCACCTAGTTGACCCATACAGGGAGGCAGCTCACATTTCTGCAAGACACTGCAATGCAATAATCAAGCTTGGGTCAAAGAAATTTTTATTTCAAAGGCTCACTAGAGTTCAAAAAGAGGTAATGAAATAAGTAAAAGAGACCAAGTGTAAATACTGAATGTTCAATGCTGAATGCTTTTGGTGAAAATGGCAAAAGCATTTGAAGCCAACTGCTGAAGACTTGAAGAAAGGTAAGAAATAGTCCATGCAGTGTGAAAAACCCAGGTAAAAGCCAAAATTAGCTAAAAAGCTAAAAACAGCTAAAATTCTAATGATATCATCTGGGATACCGCTACCATGCTGGGTTACAGTAATATATTCCATGCAATGTAAAAAAAACAAAAAAAAACAAAAACAAAACAAACAAACAAAACAACTCGTAAAACCTAAAATTTGAAAAGGACAGAAACATTCTCATATTCCTCCTGATAAAAACGGTGGGGTGAATGGAATCCATACCTTTTATTGTTTCCGAGATATCAACATTTGTTTGGAAGCATCGTTTAGCAAGGTGACTACAAAAAACATACCACATGCAGTACAAAAAAGCAATGTCAAAAGCTCAAATTATTCCCAGGTGTTAAACAACATGGCCACTGCCTTGTGTCCTCCATGACAGCCCTGAAACTGGATGATTGATTGCCATTAATAGGCAGAACCTAAAACATCCACTGTGTAACACAACGGACATTTTATAATGTAATTCTTAATTTTGCCACAGGTTGGAGCGGTTTCCCGAGTGAAAAATTCATAAAAAGTTTAATATTATGGACTTCCAGTTTGAGCAGAGCCATGTGAGGACACGTTGAACCGAGCTCCGACTGGACCCTTAATTTTGGCACGAAAAAAATCAGTTTCAGTGCTGGTTTTGCATCATATTAAGAACATTACAACTTAAAGGAGAAAAAAGGTAGGCATACACCAGCAAAATGCCTACACATCGTAACTCCCAAGTCGACCCTCAGGCAGCTAATGCTAACGGCCATGATGAAGTGCTAATTGCTATTAGTGGACTACAGGAGAATTGATGGCCACGTTAACAACTACGGCAAAGGTACACACGGATAGACTTCAAGAATTACAAAGTGCACTGGGAAAGATAGAATCCAAAATAGATGACACCATGGGCCACGTTGCGGAACGCCCACTCCAGCTGGATGATTGATTGCCAGAATCGATGGAGGTGGATATATCCAACACATTCTCACTCCCAACTCGTCACATATTGACGCTTGGGCAGGTACCCTCGGCGTCACATATTGACGCCAAGGGGGTACCCTTGGCGTCAATATGTGACGCGAAGGGTTCTCTCATTGAATGCTGT
>NW_015116443.1:0-11397 GCF_001443285.1 Poecilia latipinna | reverse complement strand
TACAAAATAAAATTTAGAAATAAATGTAAATATCGTTTTAGAATATTGACGTAAAACTTTGAATAATGATTTCCATATTAACTGTATATTTATAGATCACTGCTCTAATAATATTTGGATTTGTTTTTAACTTAATGTAATTTAAGAACTTATTTTCAGTTTTACTGAAATGATGTTATATCTGTAGTTGTCTGATAACTTGTTCATTAATTGACTTTGGCATTTAAAGCCCTATAGAAATCTGTCTAAAACCTTGTGTCCTGAATTTTAGGGGTTAGGGTGCCCTCTATCGTACAAAATGCTGATTGGCAGGATAGATGGCTTCTCTTGAGTAAGATCAACTTTGTTTTTCTCTGACCTTTACGCGTTTTGTCAGTATCCAATCAGAATTCGTCGTTGGCAAAAAAGACCCGCCCTTACCACCCAATTCAGCCAATTGATTTTCAGTACAGTGACAAATGGGAGGGGCTATTTTCAGAAATTCTAAGGTGTTGTCATCCGCTTTCTTGGGTTTGGTGTTCAACGTTGGATAGATAATATTGACAATGCGGCTCTAACAGCATTACTATTCCTTTGTTTCTGTAGGTGGTGGAGGGGTGTATTATCTATTTCTCTGATACAACGTCAAAGAGAGATAGCTAAGTCACCCATAAGTCCGAGAAAACTCCACTTTGAACAGAAAGCTAACCTGTTAGCTATGGAGGAGAGGAAGGAAGAGGGAGAAGCTGAAATCCAAGAACACGGCCCCGAGCACTGGTTCTCAAAATGGGAACGGCAGTGCCTGGCAGAAGCTGAACAGGACAATCCCAATGAAGAGGAAAGGGAGCAAAGTCAACAGAAACTGTGGCATCTCTTTCAGAACTCTGCTACCGCCGTCGCACAGCTTTACAAAGGTGGGCTTCACACTTCCCCAAGTTCTTCTTTGGAGCTAATGCTAATCAGAGCTAATCCTAACGGTGTCGTTTGGCTGATAGACACAAAGGGTGCTCTTACTAATTGCGAAATCAAATTCATTTTAACATAATATGCTTTCAATGTTGTTTTGTAGCAATGTATTAGGTTGTTTCCCTAAATGAAGTTTAACTGTCAATATTCTGTGGTAATATTCTCAATATCGTGACCCTGAGGATGACTGAACAGCTGCTAACGCTAGCCGCTAACAGCCGGTCACCGTGTCAGACCGTCAGACAGCCTCGATAAAATGTGTATCACAGTGACCTCGGCTGGCAGAGCTCCTAAGCGTAACGATTCTAACCCAGTTATGTTTTATTTAAAAACAACGTTTAACTTAGAATTTCTAAGACGTTCGGTCTCTCAGTTTGGACAAATGTTTTAGTCTTCGCGTCAAGTTATCTAGATTGTCAAAATGGCGATACTCAGGGAGGGGGTTGAAAACAACAGCTGTGTTGACGCTCAAATGCTAAGAAAATTGTTGCAGGTTAGGCGGTGGATATTTGTCAGTTGTGACAGAGAGAAGGATTATTCTAAGTGACCAAAATGCAAACCTCCAAACAGTGCAATCAGGTTGTCTAATGACTCCCTTGTTATTCATTGCTACCACAAAATGGCGAAGGGATTAACATAAATGTTTCCGTATTTAAGTTTATGTTCATGTGAAAGTGTTTCTGTCTGAATTAACTGTCAGGTTTCCCGCACAATTGACAAATAAAGGAATGATTGAAGTAGGTATCTTAGTATAATTTTCAGAGTAGTATGATTTAAAAGAGTATTAAAAATGGTCATGTCAAGATTGTGGGTTTAGATAAAAAAATAAAGACATCAACATAATTTAAAACAAAAGTTTCTGCAGTAACTTTTGTTTAAACGCATTAAAGGCTATGGCCAAAAACAAAATATTCACCACAAAAGTTAAGTACAAAAGTATTTTTATGAAACTTATTTTAATTCTGTGAATGACTCTAGAAAAAGCAAAATAAATAGATGTAAAAACAATTTCTTACCCATATGTGATGAGAATTTCTCACTTAAAATGTGATTACTGTCATGCTACCCATAACAGCTAAGCTAAAAAAAACCCATAAAACATAAATAGAAAATGTGACTATGCATTTACATTATAATATTTCTAACAAATGCTTTTTATTTGCTAGAAAATATTTTTTCTTTAAGAATGTTGACTATAACCCCACTCTTTCATCACCTATTTGACCTCAATTTATGAATGTGTTTGTGTTGTGATTAGAAAAGTGTGTTTTCTTGTATCAAATTAATAACATTTGTCTAGAGGAGCATGAAAATACCATATAGCAGACTTTTTTTTAAATAAGTCTGTCCACTTTCTGATAAATGAAACATGGTTTTAATTGCCCATAGTCTTATGAAAATCTGTGTCCCAAACTAGACTGAAATCTAGACAAAACAAAATTCTGTGTATTAATTGTCAAAACTTTATCCCACAATAAAAATCGAAAAGCCCTTAATTCCATATCCAAAATTCTAAAACACAGTGACCTGAACATCAAGTTGATTTGACCATTTTTTTATGTACCTATTTAGATTTATTTATTTTTTATTTCTTCCAAAATTGGTTTGATCCTTTGATTATTTTGTATTGTACAAATCTTCTGGATGAAGTCTTCAACACAACATCTAATTGCACTTTTCTGTAATATTGTTGTAAGGTTCTCATTTGACATATCAGCAGCAGGGCAATTCAGTGTGCACCAAGCAAAAACAATTTTGGAGGTGCTTTAGTGCTTAGCGGTGGCTCTTACCTTTGCGTTGCTGTCGACATGCTCCTTGTCAAGTGGTGAAGTCAATTGAAGCTTGTTATCTTTTATTGTGACTACACATAAAAAAACTTTTCAGTTTACGGTTATTGACTTCTATTCAGGGTGAGAGGCTAAATGAGGCAGATGCGGTTTTTTTTTTACACCTGAAAACATGGGCCAGAAAAGTTTGAAATTAACTATGTAACATCAGTCCTGTACAAGAATGACAGCAGAATTCTGGCAAGTTGTACACAATATGTTTGGAAAGTAGAGATTTAATTGATGTCATATAAAAGTACTCAAAAATAATTTTTAATATTTTAATGGTAAAACCAAACGCCTGGGTGGACTTAGCCCCGCCTTCAAGACGCAGCCCTCCCTCGCGACTCCCTCACTCAGCTCCTTCAGAGAGCAGAAATTAGCAAACACCTGATGGATCTGCTGAGCCCATTATAGGAGCTACTTGTCTGTGTAACTCTGGTAAAAAGGTTGTTAAAGCATTAATAAAGGAGCCATCTTGTGATGATTACCTGAAGGCAGAGTTTCAGAAAGATCAGGAGTTTTTAAAGAGACAGAGGCCCAATTTCACAGCATTCTTCTTAAAGACTAAGTTTTTGTCTTTATATCAGAAAATGGGTCTTTGTTTTTCGAATGTTGATCTTCAGAACCCTTCATTATTTTGAAAGAAGTACAAACAACAAGTCAGTGACTTGAATTGAAACTCAAGCCAATCATCCTTCTATATTTTCATTTTGTTTCTCAGGGGAGTTGGAAGTTTACATTCCCTAGATGATAATTGTAATATCTGGATTTGGAGGAAGGTGAAAAGAAAAATCAACATCAGATACTGCCACATGGTTACTCTTTTGAAATGCTCTTCACAGATCGTGTGTGCCAGCAGCAAGGTCTGTCCCTCTGGGTGCCCTTCCAGAATGCAGCCACAGCTGTCACTAACCTGTACAAAGGCAAGTAACAAATGTCTTCTTTTTTTAATTACCCCATTTTGTGCATCATGACCAGATTTAATAAAAGCGATAACCGTTTTGTTCCATTAGAGAGTGTGGAGGCCCACCAGCGGAGCTACGACCTGGGTGTTCATTTAGGTCACCAGCGCAGGAATAAGGAGGTGATTGCATGGGTTAAAAAGCGACGAAGAACTATTAGACGAGAAGATCTCATCAGCTTCCTCTGTGGTAAAGTTCCACCTCCGCGGACAGCTCGCGCACCGCCTATAGTTGCTATGGTGTCTGCAAGTCGGCCATCACCGCCAGAGACAGACAGCTCTGTGGAAGCAGATCTGCAGCCTTTCAGAGAGGCTATAGCCCTGCATGGTGAGCGAAAATGTCACGCTCAGTGGGAAACTGTTGCAGTATGAAGTCATGTAGAGTTCGGTCTGACATTGTTGTATATATTTATTTTTCCAGGTCTGAGTGGTGCTATGGCTAGCATTTCTGTGCGCTCCGGTCCTCCAGGTTCCCCGACACACCCTGCCCAGTCTCTCAGTCGACGAAGGAATGGTCTTCACGACATGGACCTGAACACCTTCATAGCTGAGGAGATGGCACTTCATTTAGATTCTGCCGCCACTCGTAAACGAGGCTCTGCACCCCACAGTGACGTCATCACAGACTCACCCACTCATAAACGGAACAGAATGCTGTGAACTGAACGTCGAATCCTCAGCTGTCCTCTCCTTGGTGGCCGGTCGGACAGACGATGAGGACTGATGCCTTGGCCGACCATCAAACTCTTCCTCTTTAGTTGCAATGTTACGAATAAAGAAAAGCTTGGATATTATCAGCCTGCATATTTATCTTCTTCCTTATTTTTCCACCCCATTTTTCTTTTTTGTAAGAAATGTCACTCATTCTCTCCGTTGTAAAGTTCATTTTATGATTTGTTTTGCCCTCAGTATTCTGACACAAGCACTCATTGCTCTTTATATCCTTAAAGTGCAGAATGTTGCATTTGAATATTTCTCATTGTGCTTATTTTTTCTCCAAATCAGATGAACCCAATTTATGCCTTCTGTTTTCAGCTTGCATCCAACCTCTTCCTGATTCATACTCTTTTCTGCAGTGCAGGCCAGCATCGGGGGTCTTCAGAAGTCTGAACTGCTGCTGCTCTTTGGCTTGACTTGAAAACGCCACATAGATTTTACTCTCCTGCTGTTTTGTGTTAGCCTATTTGACAGCAGAACTGCCACTCTTACTGTATCGTATGTGTCTCTGCCTTTAAGAAAGCTGCTAGAGTATCTGGTTGTGGTGCAACAGTGAGCGTGTGTGCGTACTTGTTTCCTCTTTTATTGGCAACATCCTACTGTTTACTCTTCATTTACTTATTGAAACAAGGGTTTATTGCAGCACATTGGTTGAATTCACACAAACCAGTGGGCTGATGGGATTGTTGTGTTCTTAACAAAAGATTCTTTGACAAAATCCCCTCATTCTGTGTTATTAGCAGTTCTACACATTAACTGCACTACCATCCATCAACAGAAATGGCTATTCAGAGTTTCTAATTCCATATGGATGCATCCTGGTTCTTGCTGCATTACAAACAGTAACAGTGGTCAAGATTCACTTTTGACCTGCTTAATGTTTACATTTAACCCATAGATAGATCATAGTATTGTCATTTTTTGTTCCTTAATTTTCATGATGTGCAACACTTTCACACTTGTGATTTCAGCTTTAAACCTAGAAGGGGCCGGTGGCTGTGAGATTATATTTTGTTTAGCCAGCTCATGGAATAATGGGTGTGTTAGTTTGGCAAAAACGCTTGTTTTTTGCTGATTTCACACGCTGTTTTGTGATACAATCTTGTGTAAGCATGTAAATATGTAGGTGCAGCTATGTGGTACATATTGTAAAAAGAAGTGCTAATCCATTGGGAAATCCTTGTACAATGATTCTAAAATTAAAGAGAATACAAATGTTTTTGCTTGTCTATTTTCTTTTATCCATGCAAGGTAGACTTTGAAATTAATTTCTTAATCTTTTTTTTCTCAGAAAAGGCATGCAGAGTTAATCATTTACAGAAGTTTTTAAGCTAATACCTTCTTTATAGACATGGCTACTTTATTTCCCAGTTACTCTAAGGAAGAACGTTTAAATAAATTTCAACACTACAGAGTTGTACAAAAGAAGTTGTAAACTGTAGTTCAGCTGTTTAACACATGATGGCGACACGTGCTCTATTCTAGGAAGACAAGTACATTTGTGTAAAACCATTTATATACATGGTAATTGGTGTTTACTACTGAATAGAAGTCCCAGGCCCCATACGTTTATCAAAATGTTGCTTCCAAGATGGAAATCCTAATGAAGTTAAAGTGTTCAAAGTTTTTTTTTTTTTAATTCTTTTTTTATTCAATTAAATTTTTGTGTCATGTTTCTTTTCATTATGCAGTCTTTGTATTTTTTTCAATTGTTTTACTTAAACCACTTAAGAGTTTCCTATGACTCATTTTGGGCATAAAAGGACACTCAAAGAATAGAACTTTATTCTGTCTTTTCACAGCTGACCGATTTAAACAAAAGAAAAAATTCAATTGTTTCTTTAGACACATTTAGATGGCAATGTGTATTGAAAATATTTGTTTCTTTAGTCAAATCTACAATTATTTTGGCCCATACAGTGTTCTTGCACCAATGTAATGATTTCCAGAAAGCTAGCAAAAAACTTGAATAAATGAAATGCTTTATTTCCTGCCATATTTTTTTCCCCTTTTTCCTCATTTTCAGGTATACTCTCTCCAGACAGTTTTGTAATGTCAATTTCAGTTACTTTACATAATAATGTAATAATAATAATGTTAAGATATGACAGCTTTTCTGACAATCTTTCCAGTATTGCCAACACCCCCCCCACCCCTCCCAAAAAAAAAAAAAAAAATCTGCCTTTTTCTGCCTGAATAAACATAATAAATTATGTTTATTTGAAAATCTACACATTGAAATAGGAAAAAGAATGTTAACCACAACTTAAAAGGGAAAAATAAAATGGGTTCTTTAGGTTGTCTATCATGCCAAGTACTTTATTTGTTTTATGCTCCTTTTTCATGGGTCAATACAATTCCCATTATTATACAGTTTCACACAAAAAGAAGTTGAATTAAAAATAACCAAAAGTTACTTAAGGCTAAATTCATCATCTACAAATTTTGTTCAAAGTACACAAAAAACTAAATAAAGATTGCTGTATATCAGGCACATACATGATATAAAGGTACATGCCTGCATATTATATACCACGCCGCTTTCATCAAAGATTAGAAAATCTTTTTCTCATGAGATATTTATTTACTACTTGTTTTATTTTTTTTCTTTCCTAATAACACCATACGGCGTGTTGGGATTTTAATTTCTCAGTTTATAATTAGCTCAATAAATTGTATTTTAATTCTATTGCCTGTCAAATGCATGTATTAGGATTATTTATATACCTGTTGGCAAATCTACAAGAACAGAAAAGTCATGCAAGTGTGAAATACTGAGATATTAATTTGAACTACAGAAAAAACGTTTTTAAGTGCTCTAACAGCAATGTTCACTTGGTTAATCCCAGATGCATTTGATGTTACTCCATTCAGTGACTTGCAGCTGACATAGTGATAAACACAGCTGATGAGTAAACAGAGGTAGTATGTACATGCTGACATCACCTAGAAAGAGACACCAGTGAACACAAAAAAAAGTAGTTGAGCCATTACTCCTCCTGCAGTATCCCCAGCCATTCCCAGGCTAGGACCTGTGGTTTGAGAGACAATTGAGTAATGTTCCTCTTGGACTTACATCGGTGGAGAAGTAGATAATATCTTTACTGTTGTTATTGTTATGGGCTTTTGGCTGTCAAGTCCACATGTATGCTGTGGAGCAGGGGAAAATGTACTTTGGTGTGTCCTGAGGCATTTTGTAGTGTTGCTATGGTAGCATGGGGTACATTAACAGCTTTTAAATGGTCTCTGATTCCTATGTAACCAAAACAAGAACCATATCCACATTCTTGAGACAAACTTGAGATTGTTTCCTATGAAGAAACAAAACCTTTCTTCCAATTTCATCAATGATGTTCATTGACTGAATCTCAGGTTGTAGACATGGAGAGGACAATTTATATTATAGGAAAGTTCTGTTCAGCAAAAAGATGAATTGCCAAGTCTCAAGTGCAGAAGTTCAAGCATCATTAAGTCTTGTTGACATGTGTTGGCAGAATAAAATTGGTAGTTGGACTGACCCTTGCACAGGCGGTCTATTGCTGACAAGAAAGAACTTAACTGAAAGGCAAAGCTCTTGATTTACAGTTACATCCTGAGAAAGTTTTGTCAGTTACTTGTGTAAGCATTTTCCCTCAGTTTGAAAGTAATGAAAGGTGGATCATTGGCATGTTAGAATCCTACATGGTAGTTGTAGTTTGTTGTGATGAACAGTCAATGCTTCAGGAATGTAGCTTGCCAATATCTAACACCAGCTATCACAGTTTCTGTCTGCATAGAGTCAAACTAATGGTACATCAGGAAATCTAATGAACGCCACCAAAGTAGTATTTTCACTGTGGTGAAATTTCCAACTAGGAAAGTTTATGGTCAATAAAATTAAGCTTTCATTGCTCTGCTCAAAGGAAAAGTTGGAGGGAATGTAGTTCCCTTCCAATGCTGGCCTTACATTTATGTTATTGTTGGTGTTAAATATTCTTGAACCATAGATCCTCTCACTCTCTGTGACTCTGAGAAGCCAGTGGATATCTTAGACATTACAAAGTAATGTCCAAGCTTCATAATGTTAAAGAAAAATGTTTTTTATAAACAGGATAATAAAATTATCCTGGGCACAGGATAATAAAATTAAAATGAACTTAAAATGAACTTATAGAATCATTTTCCATAAGTTACTATATCATTCAGTAACTTATAGAAAATGATTATTTATTATTTACCATTTAATGATATACAATACTGCATTTTGTTTTTCCTTTCTTCTTCCCATCACCTTTGCTCCATATATTTACAGATTCTTGAGTTTCTAAGCCTTAAAAAAATATTTTTTATTCCAGCTAGATTACTAAAAGTGACACAAGTAATACAATGTTTCAACTTATATTAAAAGACCTAAATGTATTTAAAAAGTAAGTCATTCTATCTGGAAATTTAATAAAAATTAAATTCAGCTATATAATTAAATGAAATTACTTTAATGTGACCACATGGCTGGCCCAGAGTTGTATGGGGTGTTAAGCAGAATATGATTTAGGGGCCCCACTAGCCCAGCTCAAAGACAAAGATTAAAGTTATAACATCAAATTGTCGCTATTATAGAATTTGATATAAAAATGATATTATCAAAATAATAATGCTGCAAAAACTTAAAAAAGAAACTGTACACTTTGTTTTTAACTACCTTTTCTATTATTGTCAATGTAAAAGGCAACTGATGTACAGACTGATGATGGTGTTACCGGAGACTGATGTACAGTCTCCTGTACATCAGAGTCCATTTGATCCTGGGAAGAATTCACCAGAGTGAAAAAACAACAGAACCATAAAGATTTTATATATATATATATATATATATATATATATATATATATATATATATATATATATATATATATATTAATTTTAAATGTTATTTTTTAATATTTTCAATTATCAGTTATTATTTTCAGTTACTGGTAATTGTTTCTGTTTTTCATTCTATAGTCATATAACATGGATGTATTTCGTTATAAATCAAACTCAGTAGGGTTAAAACTATAGAGAGGGTGATTGGTCGGCAAATGGATTGCTATGCAAGTTAACCAATAAGATGTCAGAGTTTCTTCACTATGACACTGTATTAATAATAAAAGAAAACAAAAATGACATAAAATGGATAATGATAGGTATTTGTATGCTTAACAAAATATTCTCAGAGTAAAAAATGTAAGTAACACATGTTAAGTTTACTATGATTAGTAGTTTCTGAAGCTTGGTGCAGTATTTTGATTTGCTGGTTGTGACTGGATGTCATTGTGTGAGATGTAAATACACACACAACACACTGTTCTTTTTTCACAATGAGTGTTGGTGTGTTGTGTAGGACAGTGGTTAGCAGCCAGCCGACATAGAGAGGCCACAGAGCTTGACTTGAGCTTGAGTCCCCTCCTTGGTTCATCTGCCTCATGTCTTTTTCCCCTTCTTTCTGCTGACTTTCAGTCAGTTACTGTAAAATAAAGGCCATTAGTGCTAGAAAATTGTTTTTAAAAAAGATATGCATATTTACTTTAGTCTTATTGCACATTTAATGTGAACCTCTAAAACACAACTCTAAACTCTAAAGTGTTTAGAGTTTTAACTAGTGTTAACAGTTTTAACACTAGTTACAGTTTTAGAGGTTCAAAGGAAAGGTTGGAGGGAATGTAGTTCCCTCTAACCTTTCTTGGCTCGAGTGAGCACCCTCGAGCCAAGAAAGTGGCTTGTATTTTTGACCCCTTTCTTGGTATAGCATTTTACAAAAGTGAAAATACTATACCAAATAGTATATATATATTTTTTTGAATACCTGCACTGGTATTCAAATAAATACCAGTACGTGTCCTGCTCTGCAAGAACACCTTCCAAGATGCCCAGTTTGAGTGAAACGGCAAGGTAAAACTTTAGAGGTGTATGGCCAGACTGGAGTCCAATACGCAGGGGAGTGGAAGGTGCCCCCAGTTCAATCCTTCAACTATAACTCCGTCTTTGCTGTCATGGTTACTGGTGTATGAAAAAAAACTTTTATAAATAAACAAACAAGCCGGATGACATAATAATTTTTTCACCCAAAAGAGAAAAATAAATGTTTTCCCATTTCATAGTCAACCTTTGCAGATTTTTGCTAACACATCTCTGATCTGATAGCACCTGCGCAACACACAGTTTAAAAGCCCCACTATTCGAACCTAACTGTGGTTTGACACTAAATCACAAAGAGCTACCAGCAGGAACTCCAGTCAAGAAGCAAGTGCAACACACTCAAAATGCCAGTAAAGAACTTTCAGGTCAACAGCCACACTTGACTCCACAAATTTTGGGTTCACCAAAGTAAAATACTCAGTTTGATCTGCCCGTCCATCACCATATAGTCGAATCAAGAGCAGTAACATTGCACAAAAGTATCTGCTCTGTCTTTCGGCTACTAACACTGAACAGTTGTTTTCTCTTTTGGTTTCAGACTCTAAAGGCTCCTGTTTGATGGAACGATTGAAGAGAAAAAGAGCTGACCGCAAGCTGCTTCACACTTCAAAAGAAGCGCTGCGTTTTTAAGCGCATGCATGTGTGTGAGGGAGGGAGAATGTGGGATAGAGTGAAAGAAAGAAGGAGACATGATGAGAAGCAACAAGTATCTGAATGTTCCAGAAAACCCCTCGAAGATGGCCATCTGGACTGCATTCACACACACTCACAAACACAGAGACATATAGGTGTCTCCACGGACACCGTCTGGTCTGAGGGACAGAGCTGATGGTGCAGCTTGTGAACCATTGCATACAACATATCTGTATTTCTGTTCTTATTAGGACCTTGCATTTGCTTTCATTCATTCAAATATGCTCGTTTGTGTCTAACCCTGGAAATGATTAATACATGTAGTAATGGGAATTTTTCCCCCCCGTGAAAAGTTATTCTGTTTTTGTTATTTCATTA
>NW_015116442.1:25734-32708 GCF_001443285.1 Poecilia latipinna | reverse complement strand
GTCAACAATTTCCGGCCCCCCACCAGAGAAGGGAAAAGTTATGTGGCCCTCACAGGAAAAAGTTTGGGGACCACTGATTTAGAACATCAAGAAACAGAAAACTATTGACTCAGGCTAACTAAGTACAAATGCAGTAACACAATTTTTCAGATAAAAAAGAAACTTGTATCAATTTTCTCTCTTGGCTATGAATCCACTTTCTGTTAGACCATGACATAAACTCCTAACAAGGAGCTTGTGGTTGTAACATGATGAAAATCTGAAGAGGTTATTCATATGAATACATGTTATTAATAGGCCTGTCGGGATTAAATCAATTAATTGCATGATAAATGAAAATTATCGACCTCATTTTAATTTATTGGCTTTATCATTTGTTTTGGCCTTTTTCTCTTTCTACCGATGACACTGGATGAAAAACGGCTCAACTCCACTGACCCCTCACTTCCTCACTTTCCTTAGCGTAAGGGAGGAGTGAACTATTGCATCAGGTAGTCAATATGACCATCTTCTCTATCTAAATCTAATGATTATTGAAGGGCAATATAGTGTACAGACTTCATAAGCTGTATTCTTTCGGTCGAATGTAGTTTTTATTTCCACTTTGGCTTTATGTGGAAATAATTAAGCTGTGTTTATTTTTTATTCAAGTGCATTTTTTTGTTAACAGAGACTGAGAGTCCATTTTATTTCTGTTTTTGGTTATTTTATTTAGTTTACCAGTTCCAGTGTTTAGTGTTCTTTTGAAAATAAAGTGTATTAATTTTTGGCAGGATATCACTTGCATTTTTATGCCATTACCATTACATCAGTTTAAAATGGTCTTCAAACAATATTATCGTTTATCGCAATAATTTTTGAAACAATCGCTCAGCAACATTTATCGTGAAGATGCAGGCGTCCTGCTGTGGGCCAGGCGCTGTGGAGCGTTGAGGTCAATACCCGAGGGTAGGCCTGTTTGTAGCTGTGGAAATCAGAAGCATTCCCATCGTTTCTGCTTTTGTGAAGCTCCTCGCCTCTGAGGTTTCACCCAGTCTGTTTGTCCATTCCCTGCTGTGTTTGGAGACAAACCAGATGTAGGATGTTGTTGCACTCAGCTGTAATTCTAGCCTTCTGTGTGTTTACTCTGAGTCCTGTGAAGCTGTGGAGACCTGGGCCTGTGAGCTTTTCAAAGCTGTGCTCCTGGGGGTCGTTTCTCCTGTGTGTTCTTGTTGCGGCTATGCTTGGTTAGACACACTGCAGGACTGTTTGATTTGGAGGGTGAAGTCAGGGCTGTCATAAAGGAATGCATGCAGAAACATTGTTTCTTTGTTTCCATTTATCCTGGGATGTCAACTGTTAATTGAATTCATTGTAAATGTGCTGAACTCTAACTATGGGTGTTCTACCCTTTGTTTTTCTGTGCTTGAACTGCAGAAATCTACTCTGGTTTAGTCCAGAACATGGCACCATTGGAGAGTGTGCTTATAAAAATGTGATGCAAACTGTTTTATTAAAGCCGACGTGTATCTCACATGACTCTCAGACATTAACTTTAAAAATACGAATGCCTGATGGTCATCTGAACTGACTCACCAGACTGTCTGCTGAGACAGCTTTGCTGATTAGATGTTAGTGTTAGATTCCTTAATATTTAGTTGAAAATTTTACCAAGGCTGGAATAAAACAGTGTCTCTTGTTTTCTGTTCACCATTCTGAAGCTCATAGCAATGCATGTGAAAGGAAAGGAAAAGCAGTCTTGACAGTACAGAGTTTTAGTTTGATAAACTTTTTCTGATATTTAATTGTAGCTTTTCTGTAACTAAGCCCATAGTTCATCAAAACAGAGAATTTTTTATTTAAGTGTCAGAAAATAAAATCCTACAGAAATTGTGTGAAATCAATTAGTGAGTAGTCAGCTGTCTTTTAGCTTGACCATCCCTAAATGGTGAAGGCCTGTCAGAAACTTAAAAACCCCATCTGTTTTAAGTCCATGAACACAACGTACCAACATCCTAAATACAACAATCTTCATTGTGGAATCTGCTGCAGCAAGAGGAAAGCTTGAATGTAGTATCACAGCTACAAAGGACAGCTTAGGTACAAACAATATTTGACTCTATATTATTGTCAGAAGTATTTGGTCTCCCATCCAGATCATTAAATTTTGTTGTTCCTGTCACTTTGATGGGCACAGATTTAGAAAATCCAGCACATAGGCGCTGTACCGGTCCGTCGTGGTGAAGAGAGAGCTGAGCCAAAAAACAAAGCTCTTGATTTACCGGTTGATCTATGTTCCCACCCTCATCTACGGTCATGAGCTTTGGGTCATGACCAAAAGACACGGATACAAGCGGCCGAAATGGCTTTTCTCCGCAGGGTGTCTGGGCTCTCCCTTAGAGAGAGAAGCTCAGTCATCTGGGAGGGTCTCAGAGTAGAGCCGCTGCTCCTCCACGTCGAGAGGAGCCAGTTGAGGCTTGGCCATCTGGTCAGGATGCATACATCCCACCGGGAGGAGGGCAAGACCCAGGACACGCTGGAGGGACAACAACACTGGCCTGACTATATCATGTCAAGTATAAAGTTCAGTGGAGAAAGGACTAACATGTGGGGTGGATTTATATCCTGTTCATTCCACTAAATAGAACTCCTAAAGCAGCAGTATGTAACTTTTATATGGTAGACGTTTGCCCTGCAATCTGCGTGTTACTTCTTTGTTTCCCTCCCTCTGCCTCTGTCGTTCAGTCGCCACTGGTGATGGTCAGAGGGTCTGGTAGCTCTGCAGCCCGTCAGCCTGCCCCAGGGCAGTCGTGACTATTATCCAGCAGCTCACCATCATCAGCATGTGAATGTGTTTATGAATGGAAATGACTGTTTTCATGTCAAGCATCTTTGAGTACACAAATAAAGCGATATACAAGTTTAATGTCATTTCATTGCATTTTACATATCTCATGAAACTGTCTATGTTTCGACAGTTTTATAATTAGTGAAAAAATTAAGCTCCTTTGCTTTCTCCCTTATGGACCTGCTGTTATCTGAACAAGTACACTAAACTGCCAGAAACAACCAATCAGAGCCTGGAGGAGGGTCTTAGCGTTGTCAATTATCCTGTGTAAATGCTGCTCACACCCTCACCCTTTCTCTCCGCTAGGCTGCAACTGCTCACAGAATGCACACAGTATGGGGGGAGTTTTAGGTTTGGAGTGGAACAACTTTGACAGGAATAAAGATGGCCATGTCATACCAGATCAGGAAAGAGAAACGGTCCAAACAGTTGGGTGTGGGATGTAAAATAGACTTTATGCGGTTCTGAAATATAAAGACTCGACAAGCTCCTTAAGTTATCCTCTTGATAACCATTCAGCTGAGCTGTTGCATAGTGGAGCAGCGTCAGCTTCTCATTCAAAAATGACTGATGTTCTATGAAGGATGTGATGACAGAAAAGCAGAACGCATTACATAAAGTGCAACATGAAAAAAACCATAATGTCAATAGGCAGGGTTAATTCTGACGGCTGTCGTGAGTTGATGCTCTTCTTGGAGCAACCACAGAAAGTATTTCTGTATGAACACCTCTCTGTTCATTGGCAATCAATTCTTTCAGATATTTTCTTTTCTTCATCTTTTATTTTTCTTAGAGGTTCTGGAAAAATTATGGTTCTTAAGTAGCAGATTTTATCTACAAATTAAAAAAAGGAGGAAGAAAACATACAGTTTAAACATTCAAGTTTACAAAGCTAAATAGTCTAAGTCAGTGGTTCTTAACCTTTTTTGAGGTTCCGAACCCACCAGTTTCATATGCGCATTCACTGAACCCTTCTGTAGTGATAAATAAAATATGACTCTAGTTGGTGACCCAACTAGAGTCTAGTTGGGTCACCCCAAGATCACTAAGTCTTCTTAAAAGGTAGAGTCTCTGAGAACAGTTCTTCAAAATATAGTCAGTGTTTTCAGCAAAGTTGAGCTGACTGTCCAGGAACGACCCAAGGTATTTAAAATTTGCCACAGTTTCAACAGGTTGGCCATCGAAAGAAACTGGAACCACTTTAAGGTCTTGTTTAGGTCATTTAATTAGCTCTAAATTCTTAAGAGAAAGAAAAATTCATAATAAATAAAAACTTTGCCATATTCTGATTTAGTAATGTAATTATATTGGTTGTGTTACCACCCCCACGGCACTAGAGGCAGTAGCAACCCCGAAAAGATGCGCCTAAGGAGCAGATTTAGAAGTACACCGAAAACTACAGAATTTGGTAAAACGGTGAGTTTTGCTGAAGTAATTAAAGACACAAGTTCAAATCCATGGTGAGAGTGAAACTCCTTCAATCACTGCTCCTCCGCAGCTCTGATTGGCTCAGCAATGTAACATGATCCTCTGCAGCAAGTGATGGCGAAGCGGGGCGTCATCACGACTTTACACAGTGTGTCTTTACCTCCACGGCAGAGGCTCCGCCGAACCCCTGAGACCGACTCACCGAACCCCTGGGGTTCGACCGAACCCAGGTTAAGAACCACTGGCTTATGACTATCAGTACTTAATACCAAAAAACAAAACTTGACACTTTGCTATTGATGAGGGTTAGGGTTAGGGGTATATACATATATATATATATTTTTTATTTGTATGTACTCGTAGCTCTAGCTCTTTTATTCACCAAATGATATTCAACATGTTTTTTGCTTAGTCAGTAAAGTTTTGCTGTTGAGGTCATTGGATTTTCAGCAATGCACAGCAGCCACATGTCATGGGAAGTTGGTTGCTGATGGAAGCTGGTTTCAGGTATAGTGAGGAATAGAGAAGAAGAAAGCAAAATAAGGGTGAACCAACAATTCTGTTTTGACTTGCAGGCACAGTCCTTGTCAGCAAAACTCCAGAAATCGGTTCTCCGAAAAGGGAACAAAGGGTAAAAACACAGGCCTTTAAAATGTTGACATCCCATTAGCATAAAGTGGCTGAACTTGTGGCAGGACAAGGCACAAAAAATGAAGGTTATTTCAGGGTTTCCCCCAGTATATTATAAACGTGGTGGCCTGCCAGGCTTTACTTGCGTCCCCCCCAACTCCAGACTTGTTTTTGTTTTTAGAAAAAAAAACAATTAAACAGCCCACTTTTTTTCTTCTTGTTTTCTTTATTTTTTCTTTTTCAAGAAGCCAGACTGCCAGCATCAGTGTTGCGCTGAGTGTTTCACTGGGGCAGTAGAATTATTCCTAAAAGATGGATTTATAATAGGGATGCTCTGATCATGTTTCTTGCTGCCGATTCCGATACCGATCATCTGTGAGGCCGATTTCTGCCGATCACTGGAATGGTTGTTCATTTTTCGCTTTAGGTAAATGATACGTTATATGGCAAAATGGAAAAATTATCTGGCAAACGTTCGGCGTGAGAGTTCACTGTCTGGTGGAGGTTGAGGGGCGCCATGCCTGTGAAATATAACTACCAGCAGCGGGTCCAACAGCGAGAGCAGAACCAGCGTCTTACACCGCCAGCTCAAAGACTTGAATTATTTTTCTGGTTATTTGTTTAGCTTTCTGAGCGTGATGCTAATCTGGGTGAGTGCTGCTTTACCTGCTATCTGGCCACTACGGATGTCCTTTGTTTCCTGCAGTGAGCCTCGATGCAGCCAAACTCCATATAGTCCTTGTTTTTTAAATGCCATATCAGATTCATTGTGTTGATGCATTGCGACGTTCTTGGGGTATGGATACTATTTTGTTTTTCTGAACCCCTTTCCCCTCCCTCCAAAAAAACAAGAAAAAATGCCAATTATCTACCTGTGAGGTTGTTTGAAAACATGTTAAAAGTGTAGTTTAATATGTAGAATCCAACATGTGAAGATCTAAAGTAATGGTCACAAAAAGGACAAAGCCAAAAAATAGATAATTTAAGGCATCTTGGTAATTATTAAAATTGGTAATTGGTAAAATGTATATAGACAATTTAAGGCATTTAATATCTTGGTGTTAAATGCCAAGATATTGTTGTTTGTATTTTCCACATATATAAATAACAGTGAATTAGAAGTTACCTGAAGGTAAGGATTCTGGTTTACCTTTTAGTTTGTCATTTCAACATTGCAACGTATGAAATTACCATCTTGCAGTCAACATATATTCAAAACTATATATATTTTCAAATTTTTGGAGCCATATTTCTTTCTTACTGCATCCCCATTGCAGATAATATTTAAAACTTGAACCTTACTTCATGTTGCCTTTTTTGCTGCATTAGCTTTGTGCATTACATAGAATTGGGAGAACTACCAGCAGCAGAAATGGGAACAACATAATGATCTAAGGCTTCTGGAAGACACAAATGCAAATATAATCCAGTAATGACTCGCATAATCCTTTTGACTGTTTCGTGTCGAGATGTGTGTTTGTTTGCCTGGATTTGAAGGGTTAGGGGAAAAAAGAGGAGAAGTGTGTTATAAAGATTAGGGGTAAGAGAGCACGCAGGAAAGAGTGGGCATATAATCAGTAATGTTATAAATATGCTGTTAATAAGGAATCAAGAATAACAGAAAGATAAAATAGAAAAGTATTGTAGAGCTGTGGGGTTTGAGTCTGGGCAAAGGAGTAACAGGAGGAGTGTTCAAGGAAGCCTATAGGATCAGAGTGTGCACTGGAGAGGGAACAAGGAGAGAATGCAGGGGGAAAGGTAAGAAGTAGGGTAATCTGTGGGGGATAACAAGCACTGCCCTCCTTTCTGCTTAGCTATGTGTGCTTTGTTTTGGAAACTTGCATATTAGCATGTGCTGAGCCAGCCCAATGAAACACACAGGCATTTGTGGGCATAAGAAAAAGTGTGGGGAAGCTTATGCCTCTTTGGTTTGCTTCAAAGGTTGTGGTTTTAGTGCTAATGTCAGCACAATGCAAGACTGGTGGATGAAGGACTGTGCCACCACAGGTTACTGTCAGATGAAATGAAAGCATGTGCTGTCCTGTGTGCTGCTTACTAAAACACAGCGATCAGGCCTGAAACCTGGGAG
>NW_015116442.1:18286-21711 GCF_001443285.1 Poecilia latipinna | reverse complement strand
GGGAACGCCTTGGGGTTCCCCCGGAGGAGCTGGAAGAAGTGGCTGGGGAAAGGGAAGTCTGGGCCTCCCTTCTTGGGCTGCTGACCCTGCAACCCAACCCCGGATGAGTGGAAGAAAATGGATGGATGGATGAAGTTTAAGACACTTTAAATAACGATATAATGAACAGACTTTTAGTTTATTGATTTCTTTTTTTAGGATTCACCTGCTGATTCAGATTTTCTACAAGCCTGTTCATCTAGACTTAGTTTTTATGTGATCAACATGGAACGAGCATTTGGCTGCTCTGGAGGTAGTAGTCCAACATAAAATTAAACAATTCCTAGATTTTCTATAAAATCATGCTTCTGAAGAGTGATTAAAGAAAAAAAAACAAAACGAAAAAGCAATCAGCTGGTGACGGGAACAGACCAGTCCTGGCCTGGGAGGCGATTTGGATTTCCAGAATCGATTTGATTCATGATTCAATTTGATTCAGTTAAAGTCAAAGTAATCACAATTTTACTTGGACTTGGAAGACATTCTCTGAAGAACTAATGCTGCAAATAATAGAAACTAACCCTAATTTGGTTTATAAGTAAAAATATGAATATTTATTTTAAGAGTTGAACCCAATTCAGTTACATTAATCATTTAATTTTTATTTAACATGTCCAGCAAGTGCTGCAGCTCTATCAGCAAGATCTGAAACAGCCTTTCAAAAGCAGAAATTACAGCTAAACATAAAGAGGACAGTAGATGGACACAGTGCATTTTGGCTGTAAATGTCTCTCAAAGGACAATGCATGACAGAAGTTTCCCATTGATGTCACAAATGGCAGAAATATATATAATGGCCACAAGTACAGCTTCTGAACTATGCCGATGATTTAAGGTATTTCTGTGGGCTCAGGCTATTGTCAAGGGTCAATTAATTTGTCCTGTCGCCCAACCTTACTTTCCAGTCAATAAACAGAGGTAAAAAAAAGTCAGCTGTCCCAGCCAGTCAACCGTCGGTTGGGTTTCTACAATATTTCACCTCTATGTAGCAAATCTTGCATACTGTTCAGCTCTTATCTAGTCCACTTCAGCATTCCTGTTTGTAGAATCCAAACTAATTCCTAACATCTGCCTTCAACTTTGCTAGTGGTGCTTTCAATGCTTCCGCCATGTTGTTTTGTTGTGCTACTCGCCTACAGACAAGATCTTGCATCATGTGGTATTATGGGGAAAGACATAGGCTCAGTCAAGGGCTTTGTGAATCTATATCGGGCCATTCCAAGAAAAATGTATTCCAATTAATGAATCGATTTTTTTTTGTTTTGTTTTTGTTTTTGTTAATTCTTTTTTTAAAACCAAACTCTAGAACAGACAGATATTTAGCTTCAGGAACTCAGAAGTTGGATCTTATTTTTCAGACATTAAGTTTCTCACAAGGAACGAAGTTGTTTGTAATGGCAACAACACTCTTCAGAGTAGAGGTTGTTACTATGGAAAAACAGCTCATCTTTTTAAGTTTCAGTCAAATATTTGAACTTAAAATCATAGAAACCACGGAAGGTGTAAGACGTTGGTTAGCAAAGATGTATGAGATTATCCTTGTGAGGTTTGAATCTCATTTATAGAAGGTGCTGGATTTGAAAATGTTCTTTAATCAAATGGCCTGTTCCCCACACACATATTATTTATCAAACAACCCCATAGAATGTGGTCAACGCCCAGCAATCCACTTTGACTTTGTTCCAGATGTCGATGGTAATTCTACAGCTGTCCAGGGTGGGACTCTAGCACTCACTCCTGTCTCAGCACACTTGAGCACCACACATCGTATGTTTGTTAAGACGACGGTTTACTCATGTTACTTGATGAGATGCACCTCTACTCTCCTGATGTGTGATGCAGGAGCCTGGAGTGTGAATGATTTAACAGTTTAACACTTTGAATAGTACATCAGAACACCATCCTCAAATATTAAGTTAGATTTGTGTTACTTTTTTTGAATGCATACTAATGTTTTCTGACATTTGTATTGATGTTTGTAAAAAATAAATCAGACTATGGAGCTACAGAATACTTTGTCTTATAATGGAGATATCAGTTATGCAGACATCTAAAGGCAAAATCAATATATCACAGGGAGTTTTTCTAAAAATATGCTCATGAGGTTATTGACCTAATCAGGTCTAGGCAGTGTGCAGGCCTGCAGCACGCACACACACACACACACATATGCACACACACTCCTACAGATTGCTTTATTCTGTTCTTATTGTTGGAGCTGCTTGACACCAGAAAGTCTTACGGTGATGATATTACATATTTTGATGATCATATCATTTGCCATATATTCCAGTAATTTTGGATTCATCTGCTCTGTATGGCTGGCTGAATATTACATTAGTTTGAAAAATTCAGTTTCAAACTAGAGTTAACTGAGTCCCCCTTAGAGATCGGGACTCCAAGCAGTCCTTTATGATGTGAAAATTGAACACACTGGCTTTGCAATTGTGGTACATTGTGCAGGCCAGTTTTGAAACGTCCTCTTCGTCTGCCTCACCTCCATCTTTTCCTTCAGGGATACACCAGGAACAGCTTTATGTTGATCCTGATCCTTAGTGGGTTGAAATGAACCCTAAACTTACTACTTCTGTCTGGAAGTGACTTTTGCAACCCCATGTACCCATGTCTGCATTAATGAAGAAAAGTACTCAATGTATTCCCCTGAAGCCTTCTGCTGTTTCCCGCTTCTAGAGAGACAACTTGCTGTGTGGGCTATATGATGGCTTTGCCTTGCTTTACTGCTGGGGACAGAGGCATGTTTGTCCTGCTTGGCTACTTTAGCTGGCTGACCTACTGGTGAACAGTGACTTTGTTGTAGTCTTCAGCCTGTCCGACTTTCTGAAATACTGACTGACCACTCTACTATCTGCCCATCAACCAAGAGAAGACAAAACACAGTGGTTGTCCTGTTGTCCTCTCCATCCTTACTGGGACTCGGTGACCGACCACTCTCTTCACACCCCATTCACAACAAATTACACATCGACTAACTATCAGTATCAACTGTGGCTCCATCTACTGTATGTGGAATCAGTGAAAGCAAGAATGACATAATCAGAAGAACTGAAATGCATGAATAGGATCCTGACACACTGATCAAAAATGTTGCAAATTATTATTATTATTCACAAGAAAATACGGAAATGTAGAAGGTCATTTCATCTACCATTCCATTGTCTGGGGTGTGTCAATCCACACTATCTACATGCTTTTTAAATACGTAGTTGTAATGAAGACAGGTTGCTCAAGCTAAAAAGAGAACTTCAGAATCAGAGAAAGGATCCGCACACACACACACATGCACATGTGCACACACACACACACACACAAGTACATATATATATATATATATATATATATATATATATATATATATATATATATAT
>NW_015116442.1:9756-14699 GCF_001443285.1 Poecilia latipinna | reverse complement strand
AGACAGACATCCATCAACAGCAAGAGAGTTTTATTAAGAATAATTTAATCATATAAGATACTTTTTGAATGAGTTAAAATGGCTTTTCATAGTCTAAACCTTAAGGAAGAGAATAATTTATGATGCATTATTGGCTTCTTTTTTCTTGTTTTGTCTGCAGGCGTTTAAGGAGATGCTGTATGCTGCACAGGACCAAGCTCCATCTATTGAAGGTATTCCAGACACACACAGTCCAACTAATAGTAGCCCTTACCTAATAGCTATTGTATGAATAATTATAACCTCAAATGCCTTAATTCACACCTTAGTCTCCAACCTGCAGATGTGATTTTGGGTCTGATTAGAACCAGTTTTTAGCCCATACGAATCTTATAGAAGTACTTAAACATTTGCGCAAAACATTAAACGTCTCATTTGGCACATCATTGGTGTTGTTTCATTAAATATAATCCAGGACACTGTTAAATACAAATATGTCCATTAACAATCAATGCAGTATTCTCCTCGGCTGTGCTCCATAATTAAGCCGCATCATCACCATTGGTCATTATGGAAACACATCACTGTGTTGTTGTGTCCTTTAACCGACTGCAGTAAGGCTGGCATAGAAAATACAGTCCTGTGCCTGGAATTATAATACGTCATTCTCTCACTTGTGTTTTTTTAATTTTTTTTTTACATGTACTACCTCAACTTGTGTTATTCCTAAATGATATTTTTCTTGTAAAGTTACACCATAAAACCATAGGAGCCATAGAATCATCTAAATGAAGCATTTCGTGAACTAGCCAGTTATCAGGGCTCTTTTTTGGGGGTTAATTACAGGCCTGTTTGTACTAAATAATACTTCTTATCATGGCATGTCTGTGTCACCTTTAACTGGTATCTTCATTTGACAAAGGAGGCTTTTTGTTGTTAAATGATCTCATCTTTTAACAACAACACACCATGAGTGTGTGTCTGAAACCATTACTTCCTTCTTATTTTCAGGCTCCCTATATATTGCTCTCATTCAGATTTCATGTTTAAGCTTTAATTTAGATTGTATATTTATGCTGTGCCCAAATAAAAAGAGAAAAGAGAGTACAGCAGTGGTGTGAGGCTTAATTACAAGAACCAGAGGTGTGACCAAGTCACTGTGTTGCAAGTCTCAAGTCAGGAACCTTTAATTTCAAGTCATTTCGAGTCGTTTTTATTTTATTTTATTTTTTTTATAATTTGCAATTATACATGAAATTCAAATAATAGACCATTTGTTCTTTTTAAAATATGTATTTATCTCAAATGATAGAACATGTGTAGCTGGAAACAAAGTATAAAAAACATTTTCAAATTGGACTACTTTATTGCGCAGTTCTGTCAAACTTGATATTCAATAAAAAAAAAGACAAAAATGCTGACATTTCCACAGCACAATACAAAGAACCATAACAGCAGTTTTTTCCTCTTTTCTCTGACCTGGTCACTGAGTGAACATGTATTTTTATGTGTCCATGTTTGAGTGACATAAGAAACAAAACATATCAACTGAACGATTTACAAAAATCTGCAATTGAGGATACTGTATTTCAGTTGACTATTCTGCATTGCATTTGCAAAAGACCAAACTGGCCAAAAGTCTGTCTGTCATTTGTGCACGATGAGGACGTAAAATGATGCCACCATAGCTGAAGACGCGCTCCACTGGAGCACTGCAAGCAGACACTGCCAAAACTCTGGTGGCCACATTAAACAGTGAAGGAAGAGTGTGCATGTTCATTGCCCAGAACAAGAGGGCGTTCTGTCCATCAGCAATATGGAGGTAATGACTTAGCTGCAGTGCTGGACTTGTCTGGACATCCTTCTTCTGCCTCTTACAATAAGCAGCAAACAGTCCTCCATCTTCACAGTCCTTTTGATCTTTATCACCAGGAGTCACGTGTTGCTCCGACTTTGCAGGATCTGCAGCATTTACCAGGATCAGATCTGAGAAAACATCCAAGTAACAGCAGCAAAAGAGCCTGTATTAGAATTTTAGACAATAAATAAATAATACAGAAAAAGAACACCAAATACAGTCTTTACCTTTAACTTTTTGTGTCACTTCTGTCTTCATGTCCTGACTGCCCAACACGGTTATTTCGTCTTTCATTCCCTGAGCTCTGTAGCGTCGCCACATTTTTTTAAACGTCCAAATCCTGTTAATTTGATTGGTTGTGCTGCAGCTACGTACACATACATACATAAGGAGAGAGGAAAAACAGAGTGACGGTCTGCGCATATTGATATGGAATGAGTGAAATTAATTAATGACGCCACTTTATAAATAATGTGTTTTAAATTTTAAGACTTTGAGTAAAAAATATCAAGTCTTTTCAAGTAAACAGCTTCAAGTCGAGTCAAGTCCCAAGTCAATGGCATGAAAGTCAAAGTCAAGTCCGAGTCTGAGCATTTTTTCAAGTCAAGTCTCAAATCGTGATTTTAACGACTCGAGTCCAAGTCATGTGACTCGAGTCCCCACCTCTGACAAGAACAGAAGAAATCAGTGGATTCACATTCCAGTGAAAGCAGTTTCTATATTTAACTAAATACATAAGTAGAAGGAAGCACCTTGAAACTTTCATAGTGTTACAGTCTAGCCGGAGTTTATCTAAAACCATGTCAGAAGACATCTTCAGTTTAACTTGGTTAGAACTCATTTAAAAGGAACTTTGTAAAATGTCTGATGGTGTCCGTCTTTTCAGCTTTTCACAAACTGGGGGATACTTGTAGATATTTTGTTTCTGAAGAATTTCTTCTGGATTAAGGGAAATTAAAAGATTGACATTTAAGACAAAAATGTTATTTTCTTGATTATGAATCATTACATTATTAATTTAGGATGTGACTATATATTTTAGAACTGAGTGATATGCAATTATTAATGTAAGATGTGCATTTTTTTTTCTTTTGGACATTTTCTGCATTAGCAGCCATGATTTTGTTTTCAGCATGTTGGCATCTTTCCCCATGAGAGCAGAGAATCATCTATAGAAGGCTGGGGCTGCACCCTGTGCCTCCAGAGCCAGGAGTGGCTGTTTGGACCTTCCACAATGGTTCTTAGTAGGGGTGCACCGATTTATCGGCCAGCCGATTTATCGGTGCCAATTTCCTTCATTTTGGGAGATCTTTGATCGGCCGATTTCTACATGTGAAGCCGATCTTATCCACCAATGTTATCAACCTCAGCAAAGGTCTAAAAATCAACCCCTGTGCTTTTCTTTTGTCCTGTGAGAGAGGTTGTACTGAAAACCGGACGACCAGGTCACGTCTGGACATTTACAGTTAATAGTCATCCCATTGTTGCCAATTCAGCAACCTTCTTGATATATTGAGCAACATTTCAGACAAAAAAATTTTATCAGCCAAAAGTGGAATCGGTAAGTTAGGCTTTTTAAAACATCAGTAATCAGCGATCGGCCAGAAAACTGCAGTCGGTGCAGCCCTAGTTCTTATTCACTTTGGCTTAAAATGATAAAGAACTAAGTCACATTTTTAAATATAGATATAATATTGAGTGCAGCTTTTAGCAAATATCTACATCATATACATAGACTTTGTCATTTAACTGTACATTTAAAATTTATATTAAGTGAAATTTTGTTGAATGCTCCAATCATAATCAAATAAATGAGTAATAATAAAAAGTGTCTATTTTATTAACAAAAACTAAACTCTATTTTAATAAAAGATTAGTGGGAGTTTAGTAGTCATATACAAGAAAATATATCCATCATTCAATATATCCAAAATATAAGCATCAACTTTGCAAAAGTTGTATGCTTGTCTTTTTCTTGAACTCAAAATTAGAAATAAAACTGTTGTTCTTTCATAATTACAACACATTTCATATTGTGGATATTTATCGAAACAAAACAAAATCTAAGGAAACTGCAGTTTTCTAAGGTCATGAAACTCTAAAGCTTTTCATTTAGCTTGACTGAAGGCTAAGATGGTTTCTGGGTTGCAGAATGTAATGAATGTAATGAGGTACGAGCGTCAAAGGTAGTGAGAGTGCCCCTACTGGCTAAATATGTTGTTGCACTGCAGAGAGTGAATTGATGGTAATGGCCTACTAAATTTTTGATACAAACATTTATTTGACATTTTCAAAATCTGCACTATGTAGTGCTGGTGTGGTGATAGAAACTAAACTCTAATGACCAGGTCACAGAGTTGTATGGTACTGTCAGACTGTAGGTTTTACTTACCAGTCCATTCAGCCTTTTTGTAAAATACTTGTTCTAATGTGTCTTCACACATCCCAAACTAACTGCTCATCAGCCTAATTAGTGGCTTTCAGTTTTTTTTTGTGTTTTAAAGAAAAAAACAGAAAAAACAATGAATTCAGTAATGTGTCGAAGCTGAATTACTACCACTGAGTACTTTACTCAGTGATATCTGTTGTTTTTCTTGTCCAACATGTAGTAATGGCAAAATAAGGTGGTCATTGTGTTTTCTTACTTTAAATACCCTGACAAGCTGTCAGAGACAGACTGTAATCACTACACCACACAGTGGAGCTGCAGCAGTAGCTTTCCCTGCCTTGCTCAGTGAAGCCAGGCTTGGTAACCTGGTTAAAGTGGTGGATAAGATTTGAGGGAGGACTCAGCTTCCAGCTTTTGGACTTTAAGAGGCAGGTGCTGAAGAAGCCAAGCCAGCCTCCTTTAGATCCCTGTGAGGAGGAGTGTGATATATACTGATGTAGAGATGTAGCGCCGTTGTATGAGAGGTGTGTGTGGATACAAACATACCAAAACCATGTGACTGTTCTGCATTAGATGAAGTATGTCGGAGTCTTAACGATGCCAACAATATTCATTAAGTTCAAGTTTGAAATAATTCTTAAGAAAAATGGCTTGACTATACTAAAATGTTCTGTTTGAGATGTTCATGTGATGTTCAGCTCTTAAGATATTTGCATC
>NW_015116442.1:0-4564 GCF_001443285.1 Poecilia latipinna | reverse complement strand
TGCCCCCCGCTTCCTACGCCTATGTTTGCATCTATAATTTATATCGTTTTTATATCATCATTCCACTTTTTATTTTATTTTAGGAGGTTTTTAAGTTGAACTTTCAGCTCATTGATGCACAGTAATGTAACTTTTATAAAAGATATGTTTTTTACATATTTGTTCAAACTGTCACCATTTCATTACTAGGGCTGTTGAAAACGATTATTTTAGTAATCAAGTTTTCTATCGGTTATTCTGACAATTTATTGAGTAAACAAATAAAAAGTTTGATTAAATTAAATATTGGTAAATACTGCCATAACATCAGTATTAACACCTGATGTCAACATTTTCATGTCTGTGCATACCTAACAAGTACTTTTCTGAAGAGACTGAACCTGTAACAGTAATAGCTCATTTTTTAAGGTGACTGGACAAAAATGATAAAAACGTATGAAATGATATTCAATTTAATAATAAAGCAACAGGCTCACAAAGATGCTTCTAAAAAAAATGTCTATACACAAGTTTTTAGTTTATGAATTCATCCTCAGTCAATTTAATAGATGAACTCTCACTTTGTCCAGACATGTATAGATTCTTTAGTCTAGAGCTCTGCTTTGTTATCCTGAGATGAGATCTGGGGGGTTTTGTCCTACAGTCCAAGTTGTGTGTTTTCCAGATGCCATTCTGGAGCCATTTTGCTCACTTGTCCTCTGGTATGTCCTGAATCAGGCCAGAGCCGTTAGCGAATACTAGTTCCATGAATCGATGTGTATTGACAACAGAATTCACCTAGAACAACATCCATCCACATTAAGAGTGAGATCTACTCAGGATCCACCTGGCTGAGAGAGGCCAATGTGATCCACAGGTTGTCATGCTCATTGTTGATGTTTGTAGTTATGCACAAGTTACTATGGCGATGCCTACTGGCACATGTACAATAAAATGTGATAGAATTGATGAAATGATCGTCATTTTCATCAGCCTGTTTGACAACTAAAGCCACAATAGCTTTTCTACCAAGGTACAGCCTTGATATTTTTTATAAACTGGTGAGACCCTGCAGAAAGAGGGAATCAGTTCTCAGGTGTAGGACAACTGTTTTGTATTTTTATTTTTTTAAATTGTTTTTTATAAAACTAGTCCTTATCTGTGGACCAGCTGCAGCCTTGTGTTGTTGCTGCTGCTTATTGCAGAAAGCTGAGTAAGAGTAAAAAGGGGTGTTGCTAAAAAATAAACCTAAAAACCCTCAATTTTAAAATGGAAAGTATAGGCTCTTACTGAGACAGACATGTCATAATGATAATAATGATGATAATGATGATGACATGTGCTGAGACAGAGAGTGAAAACAGCAGAATAAGGCCAAAAAGGGATAAGAAGATTACTGTCTTCTGACTGTGCCAGCTGTTTGTGTGCTGCAGAAAGCCTTACAGGGAGAGGTCGGCGCACTCCAACTGACTTAATTTGGTGTTTTGTCTAAAAGAGCCCAAGTTAGAACACGGTGATTCACTTAGACTGCATGGTGTGACTCAAAACCACCTGCTCACATGATGTTTGGACGCCGTTGATGAGTCACAATTCCAAAAGATCACCAGAAAACATTGTTACTGGTAATTCTTTATAGTTTAAGTATGTATATAAAAAGAAGGAAACCAGAATTAATTTAATTGAAATGTTATGTGAAAGACAAACATAATGTGGCCTACAATTGTAAAGTAGAAAGAAAGTTATACATGACTCAAAACATTTTTTACAAATAAAAACTTTACAGTGTGGTGTGTAAAAGTATTCACCCCCCTTTTTTCTGAGTGCAACCAGTTTCCTTCAGAAGTTTCCTGATGTCCTGATGACTGAACAGAGTCCACATGTGTGTAATCTGATCTCAGTAGAAATCCAGCTGCTCTGTGATGCCTCAGAGGTTCAGAGAATATTGGGGAGCAAACAGCATCATGAAGTCCAAGGAACACAGCAGACAGGTCAGGGAGAAAGCTGTGGAGATGTTTAAAGCAGACTTAGGCTGTAAAAGGATTTCCAAGGTTGAACAAGGAGAGCTCTGGTCAGAGATGCAGCCAAGAGGCCCATGGTGATTCTGGACCAAAGGCAGAGATCCACAGCTCAGAGGAGGAATCTGTCCACAGGACAAGTATTCGCCATCACTGCACACAAATGTGATGTTTCTGGAAGAGCGGCAAGAAGAAAACCACAAGAAGTCCAGCTATCCACCTAATCTGACTGAACTTGAGCTTTTTGCAAAAAAGAATGGGCAAAAATTTCTGTCACAAGATGAGCAGAGCTGGTAGAGACAAACCCTGAAGACTAGCAGCTGGAATTGCAGCAAAAGGTGGTTCTGTAAAGTATTGACTCAGAGGGCTGAATATTTTTACACTCCACACTTTGTAAAAAAAAAAAAAAAAAAAAAAAATGTTTTGAATCATAATTTTCTTTCTACTTCACAATTGTATACCACTTTGTGTTGGTCTTTCATATTAAGTTCCAAAGACATACTTATGTTTGTGGCTGTAATATGACAAATTATGGAAAAGTTCAAGGGGTATACCCAATACTTTTGCAAGCCACTGTATATTTATAGAAATATAAATATAGACCAAGACTGAACTTCCTGCAGCAACTCAAGAAATCCAACAAAGGAGCTGCTCATCGTCTTCATGGCTTATTCAGAACAGCCATGACAGCTCGTCCAAACTGCAACAAATGTTCAGGTCTACAGTGAACATCATCATGGCTGACCTTCCATCCAGGACTGCTGCAGGTTTAGGAAAATCGAAGTCTGCAGATAAAAGCATCTCTGCAGATACACAAACTGTTTAGACTTTTATCTTATGCTTATTTACAAAAACATCACAGTATCAGCTCTGTCTGTTAGTTTAGCATTTAATCAGCATCTTATCAGCATGTGTGTCGATCCCTGTGCAGATGGTCAGATGCTCCTACTTAACATTGTGTGAATCACAGGCTGTTCCATTTTTAGCTTCTGACTAACCTGATAATCCACCCTGGGATTGTATCACTCTGACATTTATATCATCACCATCTCTATTTATTCCTAATTTCAACATGTCTTTCAGCTATCTCCACCTCAGAGGCACCAATGATCAGTCATGTCTGGAAAAATGATTCCTGTATAGTCTCTCCCATCACAAGAGATAAAGTTCCTTATCCTTGGTCAAAATGATGAAGCCAGTGCAGCAAAACTGCCACAGTCACCCAGTTTCCTAAACTACAGTTTCTCTGAATTACAAAGAAAAAAAAAAGTGAAATCCCACGGTTGGTGGGTATTACACGTTTTGGATGTTATATGGGTGATTATAAAGACATTGTTGAGTCAGAAGTCTTGTTTCCTGTCCACTAAGAGGTCTTCCCTCTGATTGTAAACTTTTTTTCCAACTGACTTGTTAATGAAAACCCAAACAGATCTTCCACCAGACAAGATGATGCTGTGTTCCTACAGATGCACAGGAAAAATCAGTGTTCTGTGTTTAGGTCACTCAGTTTATTTGTCAACTATAAGATCGTTAAGATACATGGACTCACTGGACAGGGCTCATTTAATAAAAGATTTTATTGATAATGCTAGACACACTGAGCAGAGATTTGTGGCTATTTCTTTAAGAGATTGCTTAAAACATTAAATAAAAGAAAACAATTAACATCAAACTGCACCCAGTTATCTGTACCTGTACAAGAAAACTGTATAGGTACAGTTGTACCTCGTTAATCTTGTCTTATTAATAATTTTTTTCAATAATTAATAAGATCAAGTATTACCAAAAAGTAATCTAGCCTTGTTGGTAACATATCTATTAATATTATGTTATTTTCAGTTGGACCAAAACCCTTCTTGTTTTTTTCACAAATAAATAAAGATTTTGGCTCATTTTCTTGTGCTAGCTTATGTTGATATTAATGTCAAAACATGCAAACTCAGAATGTTTTCATAGACTCAGAGTTCCTTCTTATGCAGCAGATTAAGCCTACATCAGCACATTTCAGTTAGAAATTACTTCCTGATTTTTCTATTTGCAGAAACCATTTTGTCTTTGTCCCTTTGTCTCCTGCTATACTGCATTCATACAGTATGTTCCTCATATTGTCATGATGTCGTGAATGAGAGGTGGTAAGGATGAACGCTGAGACCCAGGTTGTGAAGAAAATTATGAATTTAATGATAAAGCTCAAGCACAGTCCAGTACAGGCGGCACGGCAGAGAGAATAGCACACAGCTAAATACCGGTAGCAACTGACGAAAAACTGATCATGGAGCAAGCTAACCAGGACAAACAGTTCTACTGGAGAGCCGACACACGTAATAACTGACATTAGACGAGGACCCGACAAGAGACAAAGGACACTTAAATACACAGGGAGGGTAATCAGGAAGACTAGACACAGCTGGGATCAATCAACAGGGAGGACAGGACAGAAAAAACCAAGAAATAAATACACAAAAACACAGATCGTCACACATATGCTGTAAAGTCTTTATATTAAAGGGTTTCCTGGCTTTCATAATCACACATTATTTAAAAAAAAAACTTATACATAAATAAAAAAT